>NW_010328952.1:0-2162 GCF_000700745.2 Antrostomus carolinensis
AATCGACTACACTCAATCATTTTCTAATCTGCTCTTTACTGTTGTGGAGAAGAGGTTTATGAGATGCAATTTCTGTTGTGGAGAAGAGGTTTATGAGATGCAATGTGCTTGTTTCTACAAATACAGTCTGACATGGTGACTTACCTTCTGAAGATGATCTTCATTCTAGTTTCTTTTTAGGTAACTAGGGAAGAAAAGCTGTCCAGGAAATGTCATGATAAACAAAGTACATACTTCTGAGCACCTAATTATAAGTTCTGTTTGCTGCTTTGTACAGGCTTTGAGTCTGCTTTGCGTAGTTTCAGATTCCTTTGTTGCCTTCCCTTAGTATGCCTCTGCTAGCACCCATAATGCTTTGGGGCTCTGGAGAAAGACCCAGCTGGTGCCTGGGGTCCATGTTCCTCAAGGAACAAGACTCTCACACTACCATTCAGATCAATTCCTCATGTGTTCTGCGTGATTTGAGATTGCCAGCACACACTCCATGCCACCTCCATGGTGTATGCTTTTGCCCACATAGGTAGCACATCTCTGCACAGGCACATATTGGGACCAATTCTGTTTTTCCACCACCAAAAGGAGAATGCCCTCTCACATGATAGATAACTTCACATTTGGAATAGCAGCCTGCCTAGCTTCATGTCACCCCGTGATGACAACCAAAAGTCATACAAGTGGCTTTTAGGGATGGCAGAACAGCAGCCATGCTATACTTTGGCTTGCTCAGGAAACATACTCCCTTCCTCACACACCTAAAAACCCCTCAGCCCAACAGTGAATCTAGCTTGGGAACTTTGTTGTCTCATTGTACAGTAGATTTCTCCAGGATAGAAGGTTGGCATGGGAGTCTTCTATTGAGGAAGTGTCCTGGGCATAAAGGAGAAGGCTTGGCACCAGCTCCATGCTAAGAATAAATCTCTGACCATTTCACAAACATCCCTACGTATCACCAGGTCTGTCATGGTTGATCTTGATAGAAAAGGTTACCAGAACAAGGTACTTACTGTCAAATAGAGTTTATTTTTTATGGAGACTCCACACCTCTGAAGTGCTTTTGCAATGGGGATCTTGCCATGTGAACCTTCTGAAGAGGGACCTCTTGACACTGTCAGTCTTTCACAATGCCTTTAGGGTTTGGTAGTCTAAGCCCAACTGTAAATCAGACATGTCAGAGTATTTTGGGGACCTGAGAAATAGGCCTTTCTGGTGTGTTCAGTGGCTTTGAGCTGACTGTGGGCTATTGTGACCACAGAGTATTATTTTCTGAGGCCTGGCTGCAAGAGCTGCTTCTTTACAAGTAGCTATTGTGAGGGAGGAAAGCAAAGGCATTGTGTCCTGGACAGTAATAATGAGCTGTCTTCTTCCTCATGATCTCCAGAAGGAAAGAGAAGTATCTTTTTCTGTGTGTTTTGATGTAAAGGCCTGACTGGTCAGACTGACTACTAATATGAAGTGGCTAAAACTCTGATGTGAAGGAAGAGAATGTCCCCTGAATAACCAACCGGTTGCTGCCCGTGTGTGGCTGCTGCAGTCTCCCATGACAGCAGGGACCATTTGCAGAGTGATCGAGTGACCATGCAGCAGACACTGCATGGAAATAATGCGGCTTTCTGGGTGTGCCACAGTGACAGTACCTTCCAACCAACTCATACCAGTTGCTAACAAAAGACAGTAGCAACCCCTCAGTTTGTATCTAGCACATGCTGGATATATTCACTTCTGGAAACGAGTCTCTTTTTTAATAGTATTGGTTTTATTATGAGGCGCCTGCTCTAAATATATTGGTTTGAAAGAGATGATGTTCACCTGAGAGGCTGCAGTGTGCTGAGCCCTGGATAATAGATGAGAAAAAGCTTTAAATTTCTCAAAGACAGTCTGAAGTGAATGCACTCTACAGGCCAGATATAAAACACATAGGGAGAGTGTCATGGTGGAAATATTTTGTCTTGTTTTTTTCTTTTCTATCTCTAAAATATACAACCATTTATACATACATTTATACATGAACCCACACAATAAACAGCTGTCCAGAGACACTTGCTTCCTGACAATCTCTTCTAAGCTTTCCTTACTGATCTGTAGCTCTTCCCAGGGATTTACAACATATCTAGTGCAAATTATTTGCAACTCAGTCTGCTATAGAAATATTATTGTCTTTCCTG
>NW_010328952.1:2180-45990 GCF_000700745.2 Antrostomus carolinensis
CTGACCTGCTTGGTGATGGTTTTAAATCTAATATTTAGCAAGAAATAAACCAGCTAGGATACACACAGGGCTCAAGTTCTGAAGTGAGGATGTGCTTATGTCTTAGTGAACTCTGTAAAGTAATGCTTTGAAGACAGATGTAGTAGTGCCAATAGCTTTGTCCTGTGACTCCACCTTTTAAGCAGTACCTGAGATATCTGCCTTTCCTTGTAGGAAGATAGAAATATTCCCTGATTGATTTTTAAACCCTCAAATATTTCTGCTTTTTTTCTCTACAATGTATGTCTTGTCATTTCGTTATTAGTAATGTTCCGTGACTGACTGACTTGCCTGCCTGAAAATGTATTCAAATGATGTGTACAAAAGGAGAGGACAGGGCCAGCAGCCAGTGAGGAAGCATGGAACAGCAGTTTTGCTGAGATCGTGCCCAAGAGTGGCCACAGACCAGTTTTTTTAATAAATTACTTTGGGGGTGTTTGCTATTAAAATTTTGAGACATTCTGGAAGACTGTTTCCCTATAATATTATTGTGATGATTATAATCTTACTCAGTTATAAAATAATGGTGTGAGCAGAAAAAGCTCTTCCTTTTCCAGTTTACAAGGTTTTCAAAGTGAGGAAAAAAAAAGCTTTTAAATGCTAAAATCCTACATTTGCTGAACTCAGCATTGCACTTTAATGGTACCAGTAATCTGCCCAGGTTCTCTCTGTGGTTTACATGAAAATACTATATTACAGCTTCTTCCTGAAAGGTAAAGATTTCAAAATGCTACTGTGTATTTTTTATGCTATTGCAACTACATGGTAAAATAGCCATTGATGATACTGTTATGAGAAACAGATAAATTAAATGAAAATGTAAATAAAAAGCAAAATTGCATTGCTGCTAAAGATTAAACATGCATTACTGGGGATATAAGTACTGGAGTGTTTCCATACCTGTTTCTTTTTTACATTATGCTGAAAACTGCGAATAGTTCCCCCTTACTGAAGTGTGCCAGTTTTATTAAAATAAATAATAGAATTGTCTTTGTTAAATCTTGAAGAAAGATCAATTAAAAAAATTGGTTTTGTTATGTAAGTAGCTGCAAGCAGTGAAGGACATTGCATATTATTGAACCAGGTGACACACTGGAGGAGTGTCGTACCAGGAGCTATGTACCAGGAGCATAGGTGACTGCAGGTACGGGAATGAGGAGGCCAGGAGTGAGGAAGTTGAGCAGTGAACAGGGAAATCAGGGGAATCAGGGGGCAGCAGCCCCCTCACAGATGTGGGGCAGAAGCAAGGACAGAGCCTATTCATCTTGTTCCTACAGAGGTTGAGGAAGAGGGATTTGGCATGCTTATTTTTCTTTGTAAATGAATATGATTGCACTAAGAATATACCTTACTTTTAGCACTGAACTGTCCCTCAAACTGAACAGTTCTGCAAAGCATGAAAATTTGACTAAATTTTTAGCCAACAGTATTTTAATCTCTGATGAAAAATTAATGGTGCTAGTGAGTAGTAAGCATACACATCAGATTTTTCCTTCACTTGTCATATGTCTTGCATTACTTCAGCCTCCATCAGTTCCCTTCACCAGCTAGGCAAGAAGATCGAAATAAATGAAATGCTCTGTAAGTGATGGATCAAAGACAAGACATAATCCTTATCTATTAGGCCTAATAAGAAGAAGCTGGTAGAAGGCTTCCATAAGCCTATAGATTCTGTTATATATAAGGGGTCAATGAGTTCTTACCTGCTGCACAGGTTTGAAGGGATTCAGTTGGCCTTGGAGACTGTAGCCATTCTCATAGAGCGTTATAGAACCCCATTCATGAGCTTAGTTTCTAAAATTTACACTGAAATAGTTTATTTTGTGCTATTAATTCTCAGCATAGCTATTCTGTAATCTCGCTCCACAGGCCTTTAGCACCTTTTTACTTTCTGGCCAAATGTATTTCTGGTCAGTTTGAGCACCTTTGTTTTTTTGCAAGTGTTGTCCTTTAGCTTACTATCTTTTCCTTCTTGAAGTATTTTTAAAAAGCAGCACATACCCCCCTTCCAGCCCTTGTTTTGTTAGACGAAACAAACCATGCTCTCTTAATCTTCCCTTTGGCAGCCCCTCTTTGCATCTGTTTTAGTCTGAATATGTCTTTCTCTAATAGCAATGACCAAAACTATAATTATATTCAACTGCTGCTGCCTGCACCTTGTGCAATATAATCAGTATCTTCCTGTCACTGCTGGAATGGACCACTGACAAGAAGTATCTTAAAATCAGTGATCACACTTCAACATTTAAAAGCTTTAGTTTATTTCCTTTGGTAACTAAACCTCCTTCAATTAAGATCTCCTTCTGCATAGATAATTAGAAATTAAGAGATGACCTAGTGGCTTTTTCTCTTTCTCAGTTTGCATAAAGGGAGATTATTTTATGTCTATACCTTTTCATTTCCTGGTCTGGACGCTTTCAACCTGCCTTTCAAAATCAGAGCAAGGACATTATGTCAATTTTGCAAAGATTTGACATTATCACTTTCTAAACTAAAGCATGAACTTCCTGATTTTCTTTCCAGGCTGCAAACCTGGCACATTTCAAATATGAACACTCATCTGGGCAGACAAATCTTGATGTCTTCTCTGACTTCCTGAGTAACCTGGAATAGTTACCTACTATCTTCTTGTGATTTTTTATTCTAAATTAAAAATTCACATTGGTATCTTATTTTTTATGGTTTGTTCACATTTTCCTGGCCAAGGAATTCTCTGATGCAGTGATACAGGTACTTATTTTTGCAGCTGTGACTGCTGAGTCAATTTCAGTTTGTTAACTGGATAGCTGCACAGCATTCCCCAGGGTACTTCTTCAAAGCAGGATTCCTTTAACCTGATGTTCTGCATTAGACTATTACTTTTCCCATTGTTAATTTTACATTTTTATTCTTCAGAGGCACTTTTAAAATTCTAGTCTATTTTCTTCTCAAATTCATGCTCCAGTGAAATCCTATTGTTCAAAATATTCATGTTCCCTCCTAGATTTACCTGTGAAGAAAATTATCATGTTCTTCCATCCATCCCAATGATTAGTTAAAATATGCTTGTATTTGACCCTGCACTAATCCTTCTGCTCCCTATCAGTAATTAAAAAATAATAAAAATTATTTTTCCTTATTTAGTTCTGATTCCTCTACAGTTCTCCTGATTCCATTTTACTCTATTAAAGTATCAGATGTGATACTTATGCATATCTAATGCCTCAATAAACTTCCTGAAAATAGATTTACTTTATACACAGTGCTGTAGGAACACCTCCACAACAGCTGGAATTCCTTCCAAACAGCTAATATATATTTTTAAGAAACGGCAAACTAATTACAGCTAGAGTGATAAAACTGTTGCACCTGTACATTTTAAAGTAGTTAGAGGGGAGAGCAAACTCCTAATTAGTGCCTGATAGTCAGTGCAGCGCTTGCAACACTGAGGATCAAAGAGTTTCCTTTGAAAGGATTCAATACAAGTACCTTGTGAATTTATACACAGTGGCCTAAAACTGTCTGAATTAATTACTCCATAGCTCAACTCAATTCCATGTGTACTTTTAAAAGCCACACCTAAGAAAAAATATTGTCACAGCAATAGAGGAAAAAGGGTGAATGAAGGTAAGAGTAATTTCCAGCAAAACCAGTGTAATCACAAATCCAGATCTTGCCCTAACTGAAATAAACTCCTCCCTCCCTCTCCTCAAGACATCAACGTAAAAAATTAGCAATACATTCAAACTGAATCAGATTATTTTCATAGAACAAACCTGATGTAAATACAGCCTTTTCTTCTTGCACTTTATATGTAGCCTTGACCTCGGTTTAAGAGCTGTGATACTTCTACCCTCTTTAGGCACAACAGTGAACCAGTGTTCCATGAGTAATTTACCTAGTGTTGTTGCTATCACTTATCTTTACATACATGTGCTCTATCTCAAACATTAGTATTTATGCAATTCAGAACCAGACTTCCTTTAGTGCACACCAGAGACTAAAACCAAGCTTTACAGAGGTCTAACATGAAGCCCATGCACTTCTCATGTCCTAGTTTGTGGACTGAAGCTATACACACTGGGGTTTCACAAAGACAAAACAACCAGCTGCAACGTTTTGCAAGTACCCTTTTGAAGGCAAACGATACTTGCCCTCACTCCTGTGAGCTGATTAAATGCATTAATGTAAATCCATTGGAAAGGCCATGTCAAGTAACATGGAGACAAAGCAGATGTCAGCAAGTACATTGTATCTTCTTAAATATGGGATCTCAACAGTCAGCCAAATAGATGCACTCATCAGCCTAGAATATGTTTAATGTAGTCTTCTGGAAGGTAGATTAGAAAAAACAAGGCTCTATACAAAATGACTGTGTTTTCAACAGACCTGCAGTGGAAGCTTTGTAGGTAGCTCATCAAGAACTAGAAACAACCTGATATTTAAATTAAGCTAATTTGAGATATTCTGTACTCATTCAAAAGCTGGGTAGCTTTCCTGGTTTACATTCTCTAAACAATTCCTAGGATAATGTTAAATTTAACTGTGAGAAGAGTACAGAGTACTTGGAGAACTTCTCAATGAAAAAAAATAAATTATTGCATTACAGTAAACAGAAACGACATTCACCACAAGCCTAGCTCAGTACAGACCCCTACCCCGCTGTCTGAACTTCAGTAACTCACAGGTTTTAGTTGTATAAAAATTAAATTGAAATGTTATCACTTAGTTCACTACAGGTAACTATTTTCTTAAATAAATGTCCATCCCAAAAAGCTATGACTGGAAACTTAAGAATTCAGAATAATGCCTTTGATAGCCTTACAGATGACACCATGACTTTGCCCTTTGCCAGGGGAAGAAGTGTATTATCTATGTTGTTACATGTGATCATCCCACATTGTCTATTTTGATTTAGGATGCTGGCAACACAGCTTAATTCTATACAAGGTGCCTTGATCAGAATAATGTTGACATTTCTTTTTTATATGCATAAACTATCTCACACCAATGGGAAAGGCTTGATCTCTTTATTCTTTTACTCAGTTCTTAATAACTGGAATGAAGAAGGAAAGTTATATAAAGTACAGTTGCACCAAGAATATAAAACTTCCCTTTTTAGTATTTTTATTGCCCTATTAAAGGAACTACTTTTGGTGTTCATAGCTTTAAAAAAAAAAAGGGGGGGTGGGGAATGAACAACATATTCTTTCACTTCTTTAAACTGCTGTAGCTTTTAAACTTTTCTTTCTCTCTGTTTCTCTTCTCCTTTTCTTACATACTGAATGACAAAAGGTTTCTTTAATCCTTGTGCACCTAGAATTTGTTTGCACTGAAAACAATTTAAAAAATGTTTTTCACTGTCAAAAACAAGCCAGAGAATGGAGGGAACATAGAAAAGTATGGATATCTGAGTAAAATGACACAGGTAAAAATTAAAAATGTCAGATTAAAGAAAGAGCAGACAAAATCAAATGTTTTCTTGCACAGTCACAGAATAGTATGTAGCAAATCCTAAGATAACAAAGGATCTCAGATGTTCTCCTCAAAGTTCCTTTCCTCAAGGCAGCCTCGTAACATTTTCAATGTTTTAAGACAAGTATAGAAGGTAAATCAAAGTAAATGCTATTTTTAGTAGATGGCAAGTGATCAGTCCCAACAGGCAAAGTAACAAATGCACTGTTTTTTTCATGAAACTGGACATTTCATCTACTGCATAAACAATTTTTTCATTATTTAGTAAATATTATTAGTAAATATTATATGTATAATGTAATACATATTTATATGTATAGTATATATATGTATATTATGTATAATGGTAAATGTTACATTACATGTAATATATTATTTAGTAAATATTTTAATGTACTGTAGCCGTCTACTAAGATGCAAAAACTCACCCAGAAACCTGTCAAGCAATCTTATTAATGGGTATGTGCCCAATGTGTGACAGCAGCTGTCTAACAAATTTCACTGAAGCCAGACTGTTTTGAAGAACTCACACGTACCTTCCTGTTGCTGAAAATGTTTCACTGACGTACTGTATCGTCATAGCTCATCACACCACCCTTCCTGACATAAGAGAAAAGTTTCAAAGGAATAAGCAGTAGTAAGCACTAAATGTTAACTTCACAACTCTAAGGTAATTTCAAGAGGAAACATAGATGAAAGTTACAAGACAAAAGGAAATGCATAATTTATTATTTCATGTATCTATTGCTATTTTTTTTTCTTCACTAGAGACACCTGAAGTTTGGCATCCAAAACTGAAGCTTCTATAAGTAAGCTCACTCACATGAGCTATTTCAAGATTTTATTTCCTTTATCCCATGATAGGAATAACTGCTCAAGTAATGTTTTAGGGCTTGGGATTATTTTCAAATAATGAATGACCCAATCTAAAGTTATTCCAATAAAAAAAACCAATAAGCAGCAAGTCCTAAAAATATCAGTTAATTTTGATAATTTAATACACCATTTATAGTCATCCAAACATCTTACTCAATACATTATGTACAAAAACCACCGAAAATAAGAAAAGAATTTAAACGTCATTTTTCAAATGTAAAAGTGCAATTAACACAGGCCAAGTTTTTTTAAGAACGTTACATTTCTATTAAAGTCACTGGCTACACAAGAGCCTAATAGGTATATAGCCTACATTAAAGTGAATGAGGATTTTACTTTTTGTTAATTTTGGATAAGCCTGGTAGTTGATAAAGTTTTATTGCCACCATAATTATGGTACATACATCCAAAAATACATAGCACAATTGTTTTAATAATTTTCAGTTTTACTGACTTTAATAAACTTAAGTAGAGCCACAGTAAGATCTGTAAGGTTCAAAAAATAATTAACAACATAAAACCTTGTATCAAGTAAGTATGCACAAAACAGCCATCCTGAATTGCTTTCTCCAGAATTCTGACAGCTTTCCAAAGATATTCACCCCCAATAAACATTCTTCCTTTACAGTACTGAGTGGATTTTCTGGAACAAGATTTACATTAATGATCTATCATGCATTACATATTCACAATTTGGAAAGAAATGGAAGGCCTTCATACATGTCAGCCTTTAATCTTATCCAGTCCTGAAGTCTCTGCAAAGTTGTTTTTTCTTGCGTTAATATTTTTGCAGCTTTTCTCAGTTTTTCTTCATTTCGTTCTAAATAACGAATCCCATCTGTCTGCAGCTGATTGAGTTTCTCTTTACGACTTTCATCCAGAGGTATGTCTTCATTCATAAGAGGGTTAAATCTGAAGTAAGTATCTGGAGGTAACAGTGCATCCAGCATGGTGTGAACTTCTGCATTGAAAAAATAAAAATGAAGGCAACAGTTAGAGCAGACAGACAAACAGTCCTACAGGTTCTGAACAACAAGTGCTCTGGAGTAACACAGTAAATTTAAATATGCGCTGCTTTGCTGAGTAAACATTTTTCCACCACTGCCTTATCGAAACCTCTTTCTCATTAGAAGGTTTGCAAAAGAGCCCGTAGCTCCGTTTACTCTGGAAAAGCTTCATCTTTTATCTAAGACAACTTCACTGGTATGACAATTAAGGCGGCTTTGCAGCTATCCAGATTTTTAATTACATGTACATTCCATTCCTTTATAAATGAGAGTGCAGGAATGTAACTTACATATTTCCATTCAGGATACCCATGGTTTGTTACCCTCAGTACTAATGGAAGTAGGTATTATGAAAATGACAGCTACAGATTCTTCTCTAATCTCAAAGACTGCAGTAAAAAACATGTAGGATTAAAGATTTCTTTTGTTTGTAACTAATTAATTTTTATATTATTACAGATTTGGAGTTTGAATTTAACATTCATTTAATTGGAAATGTTAAAGTTAAATTGTAACAGTTCAGTTAACTAGTGCAATAATAAACTGGCTATGTAATGTATTTGTATGTTCCTCTCTCCCTTTTTTCTTCTCTTTTATAACCTGTTTTCTCTGTCCTTTTAGATCTCTTCTCTTCGTTGCCTCCATTAAAATTCCATTTCCATCACTTCATCTTTCTTTCTTTATATTTCCATCTTCTTTGCATTCTTACCACGCTTCTCCATTCTTTTAAACATCTACTGTTATATACAAATTCTAAAGTGAAACCTCTTATTAACCTAAAATCTTCCCTGGTTAATCCCTCCTCCTGTAAATTCCTCAGCTCTTTATTCTTGTCTCACCACATCCAATCTCTCTTGTCCTATTTAATACTCTCCCCTTTTTCCTTCATAATATTACCTACCATTTGCTCAAATTTACTCTCCCCTCTTTCCTTATCCTCTCCTTTGTTCTCCACAATGAACTTGCCTTTCCTCCTCTTCTCCATCAGATGTCTTGCCTGATTTGCAATGAAACTTTCTTCCTTTGACAGAAAGTGGGCAGCAAGTCTTTCCTTCCCACAACTCCCACTGCCTTTTCATGATTGTGCAAAAAACAAAGGTGGCCCAAAAATCTAGATTTTTCTTATTCATGACAATCCGTTGACAGAGATCATGCAGCAAGGGATCTAGACTGTAAGAGTATTTCTTGTTCCCTAACTTTTTTCAGTATCAGTTTTGTTTGTAAGGTGGGGAGGACGCATCTGCATATCAATATTTCCTGTTCATAAAAACAAAACAGATGTAAACTGCTAGTGATAGAGTTTCAGTGTACTCCCATTCTAGGAAGAGAGTTTATTTTGGAAAACACGTGATTGGCTCCTCGTGACAGCAATGGAAGTCATGACCATTCACAGATACAGTCTAGTCCTTAGAAAAGCACATGTATAAAAGCATATATAGAAAAGAACAGAACTAAAATACTTTTTCTGATGCTGCTGAAAACCAGAGTTCTATAGTAACTAATAAGCATTTCTGTTTGTTGGAAAAAAAAGCCCCAAATATCAGAAAATATGATTTTTCTATTGAAAGGAGTTCCTGAGTATGCCTTTATTCTGAAGCACAGGTAAAAACATACCACTTTGTTTAAACCTTGTTGGATATCATCATTCTGGTAAATTTTAAGGTATCTTTTATTTTTAGTATATTTATGTAATCAATCTCATATTAACAGCTGAGACCTCAAACTAAAAGAGCTTAGCAACAACATAATGAAGAACATATCTCAGGGAGATAAGGCTAAGGAATGCATTCATATTATCACCTCCAGAAAACCTGTAATACTGCCACTTAATCACCAACAACACATAGTGAGTTATGAAGAGACGCATTTCAAGTAGTTTTAATGGGGTGGATAGAGAGAAAAATAGGAAAGACGGAAAGTTGCAGATTGCTCTCTGAATTTAAACTATAATTCTAAGAAACATAAAAAACTGAAAACAGTCACAATATAAATGTGACACCAACCTTCTGTATCAGTTGCACTGCTGATAACATTTGTGAGTTTGGCTTTCAGACTGGTGTATGTCACATTGCTTTTTCCCCCACTTTCGTATCGACCAGTGCCCAGCGATACCAGACACTGCAATGGGACATCTGGCCAAAGACACTTGCACTCATGAACTGCCAGTGCAGAAGGATTATTTAGAAGCAGACCTCCATCCTGCAAATTAAAAATAAATACAAATGTTAGTGCTACACATATGGTCATAAAATAAATTGCAACTATAAACTAAACTAGCATAACACTAATATACAAAATCAATTAAAACAAACATTCATTAACTTCTATCTTTTGTGCAACTGTTCTGTGTGTGCCATGCAGCAGCTGTGTAGCTAGGCATCCTGCGCCTATGGACACTGCCGCAGCAGCTCCTGGGTCTGTGGTCAGTTCTGCTCTCGTGAGTATTTGTACAGAAGAGGTAGGCTGGATCAGCAGCATTCACTGGAATATCTGAAGAAATTATGACTTTGTTTTCTGAAGACCTTTCAGGTAAGACAGATATACATATTGACAATTCCTTAAGCAACCAAAACGTCTGCATCTCAAAATTTTTATTACTAGTATGACATGGATATATTCTGTAACAAAATCCAAATCACTATCTGCAGATTCTAAAATAAAAGTCACAAGAGCTAAGCTTGGCCAAAGCTACGGTATAAGCACAGGGATTACATAGGATGCTATAGCCTGGATTTAAGACTTGGAAAATCACAGATTCATTTAAGGCCTGAAGGAATCAGTTGAACTCAACTAGTCCACCCCTCCTGCTCAAGCAGGGTCAGCTAGAGCACACTGCTCAAGGCCATGTCCAGTCAGGTTTTGAGTATCTCCACAAATGGAGACTCCAAAACATCTCTGGGCAACCTGTTCCACTGTTTGACCACCCTCACCATAAAAGATTTTCTTGTGTTCGGATGGAATTTTGTGTTTTCATTTGTGCCATTATCTTTTGTCCTGTCAGTGGGCACTACTGGGAAGAGTACAGCTCCCTCATCTTCATTCCCTCCCATCCTTTATTTATATACATTGATAAGATCCCCCCTGAGCCTTCTTGTCTCCAGGCTGAACAATTCCAGCTCTCTCAGTTTCTCCTCATACGAGAGATGTTCCAGTCCCTTAATCATCTTTGTGGCCCTGTGCTGGACTTGTTCCAGTATGCTCATATCTCTCTTGCACTGGGGAACTGGACACAGTACTCCAGATGCAGCCTCAGCAGTGCAGAAAGGAAGGACCACCTCCCTTGACCTGCTGGCAACACTATTCTTGGAATGCTGTTGGCCTTCTTTGCCACAAGGGTGCATTGCTGGCTCATGTTCAGCTTGTTGTCCACCAGGACCCCAAGGTCCTCTGCCAAGCTGCTTTACAACAGTGAAATCGCAGTGTGGGTTGGTGCATTGGGTTATTGCTCCCTAGAAGCAGGACCCTGCCTTTCCCCTTGTTGAACTTCATGAGAATTCTCTAGCCTGTTGAGGTCCCCCTGAGTGGTGGCCCAACCATCTAGTGTACCAGCCATTCCTCCCAGGTTTATACCATCTGAAAGCTTCCTATAAGTGCATTCTGTCCCATCACCCAGCTCATTAATGAGGATGTTAAATAGTACTAGCCCCAGTACAGACCCCTGGGGTACACCTCTAGTGACTTGCTTCCAAGTGGACTTCGACACTGATCCCAACCCTCTGGGTCTGGTCATTCAGCTAGTTTGCAATCCACCTCACTGTCTACTTATCTAAGCCATGCTTTGTCAGCTTGTCTGTGATGTTATAGGAGATAAGTGTCAAAGGTTTTACTAAAATTGAGGTAAACAACATCCACTGCTTTCCACTTGTCCAGCAAGATAGTCACCTCATTGCAGAAGGCTACCAGGTTGGTCAATCATGAGCTCCCTTTTGTAAATCCATGCTGACTACTCATGATTACCTTCTTGTCCTTTGTGACTTTGTAAATCCTTTCCAGGAGGACTTCCTCTATCACCTCCCAAGGGAGTAGGCTGAGGCCAACTAGCCTGTAGCTCTCCAGAGCTTTTTCTTGCCATTCCTGAAGATAGGAATGGTATTTGCTCTCCCAACCTCTCCCAATCACCATGATGATTTAAAGATAATCAAGAACTACCTCATAATGGCAGTTCCATCAGCACTCACAGGTACAGTTCCTCAGGCCCTACAAATTTATGTATGTCCAGTTTAACTGCTCCCTAACCTGGTTCTCCTCCACCAAGTGGAAGTCCTCCTTGCACTAGACTTTCCTTCTAGCTTCAGGGGCCTGGGATTCCCGAAAGCTGTTTTTACTGCAAAGACTGAGACAAAGGCAGCATTAAGCATTTTGGCCTTTTCCATGTCATTTATTACCAGCTACCCTGGCCCGTTCAGTAGCAGGCCTCTAGTTATCCCTAGTCTTCCTTTTGCTGTTTATGTACTTGTAGAATCCTTTTGCTGTTGCCCTTCACAACCCTCTCCAGATTCAACTCCAGGCTGGCTTTTGCTTTCCTAACCCCATCTCTGCAAGACTGGTCAGGAGCTCTACACTCCTCCTGGCTCACCCGCCCCTGCTTCCACCTTCTGTACACTCCTTTTTGTGTCAAAGTTCAGTTAGGACCTCCTTGCCCAACCATGCCTGCCACCTTTGCTTGATTTCCTACTTGTTGAGATGGTCCTTTCTTGAGCTTGGAAGAAGTGATCACTGAGTATCAGCCAGCTCTCCCAGACCCCTCCTCTCTTAAGGCCATAGCCTATCCAATTCTTCCAAGCAGAGCTCTGATGAGGATGAAGTCTGCTCTCCTGAAATCCAGAGCTGTAGTCCTGCTTTTTCCCCTGCTCCCTTCTCTAAGGATCTTGAACTCCATCATCTTATGGTCACTGTAGCCAAGGTTTTCTTTAACTTTTGTGTCCCTGACCAGTTTTTATTTTTCATAAGCATCAGGTCCAGCAAAGCACCTTTCTTTGCTGGCTCGTCTATCAACTGTGCCAGGAAGCTGTCATCAATGCACTTAAGAAATCTCCTAGGTTTCTTTAGCTCTTCTGTATTATCCTTTCATCAGGCATGAGGATTATTCAAGTCACCCTGAGGGCCAGGCCCTGTGTACGTGAGGCTTCTTTAAGGTGTCTGAAGATCAGAATTCAGCCCAAGACTAACAGGAACAAAGGCTACTCTTACATGTCTAGAAGCAAGGAGAGACATCTTTTGCTAGCAACTTGTCAAATCGTAGGTGATGAGGCTGGGATAAAATACTTTAGGACGAATAAAAATCAGTATGACTGACAATAAGTCTGAGAAGCATTCAGACAAGACTTTTAACCAGCAAACCTCAAAGAGTATGCTCAGCACTTCCTGGAAATAAAATTATCTTCACTCCAACTCAGAAAAATATTACCTTGGACTTTGACTTCTACAGGATTTTCTATATTGGAAATGCCTTAAAAAAAAGCAGTTGTAAATGCAAAACTTAAGCTGAAAGCATTATCAATAGCAGAGATGAAGGTCTTTATAGCCATTCAAAATTTATACAAAGAAAACATGTAAAATATAAAAGAAACAGAATATTAACTACAGTAAGCATTATGCAAAAGCCCCCTATAACCTAAAGCTTCCTGAACTCCCTATATCCCATACCTGACCACCACATTACAAGAACAGTAAAAAAAGCAACTCTACTCAGGAATAGCTTAGAATAAAAAATGTTTTGGAGTTGATAAACATTTTACAGAAACTCCTTTTAACTGCAGCTGTGCTAGATAAGTAAAAAAAGGATTACTAAGCTTAGTTTTTTTAATTTCTTTTTTTAAAATTAAGCTTTCATTTCAACCTACAAAAAGCTCTTTGAACTCCTTCTGAATACTGTCCGCTTTGCTCAAAACGCTGCCAAAATGAATGGTCTCTTCAGTGCTTTTTATCCCTTGCTTATGTTTAAATTAGCTTCTACACAGAAAACTAAATACAAGGATTTTTTTGTCCTTGATATAATTCCCCACGAATCAATCTAAAATCTTAATAGTTATCTAGTGGTGCTTACTTTGTTCTTTAAATCCTAGATAAAAAACATGCTTACCAAATAATATCCACTGATCTTGTCAATATAATTTAATTAAACATGATTGCTTCACCATGGGAAAACTAGTGTTGTCAAAAGTTAGGGTGTATATAATACTAGAATACTACAATACTTTTGGCTAAAATCTGAATTCTTCTTTGTCTCTATTTTCAGAAAGAAGTCATTCATTTTATGAGTCCATTCAGTTTCAAATGTTCTGCTTTCTTGGTACACTCTCTTGCCTTTGATCCACCTATCGCTCAATCTTAAATTTTTCAGTTAGTATGATGGTAGAATTAGGATCTTCCCAGCATGCTTCTGCAGGAGGGAAGAACGACAAACCAAGAACAGTAATCCAGAAGCAAAAAGTTTAACCCAAACAATTAAATCTATTGATTCAGGCCATGGACTGAAAGACATTAATGGCTGGGGAACAAACAAAAGCAAACACTTTCAAATTCTACAAAGCAATGCTGACTTTCATTTCCTAATAAATTTATCAGTTCCTTTTTGACAGACCGGAATGTCTCCAAATGTCTCTCCTTTCATCTGTATTACAGATATAATGCTATGGTATGGCACTGTCTCTGTGAACACAGAAAAAGAGAGGCTACATGAACTGTATATTAGATAAACCACTAGATTATCAACATACACTTGGGCTAAAAGCAAAACCAGTAGGTCAAGTGAAGTGATTATCTCCTTTTATTCAGTACTCATAAGGTCAAACTGTGAATACTGTGTGTAATTTTGGGCACCCAGTTACAAGGCACTGAAAAACTGGAATACGTACATTAAAGAACCACTAAGAAGCTTTGGGGGCTGAAGCACATAACATGAGAAGAGATACAGAGAACTGGGTTTGCTTAACCTGGAAAAAAAGAAAGCCAAGGAGGAATCTAATCACAGTTTTCTACTACCTAAAGGAGGAGAAGACACAGCCAGACTCTTTCAAAAAAGTGCAGAGAAAGAGCCAGAGGAAGCTGTGGAATCTCCATCCCTGGGTATTTTCAAAACTCAACTGGGCAAGGCCTTGAGCAAACTGACTTAACTTGAAGGCTTATCCTGTTTTGAACAGGAGGATGGACCAGATGACCCCTTGAGGCCCCGTCCTCCTCCAGCTTTCCTACAGTTCTACTCTAGTTAAAGAAATACTCTATGAATAACAAATGCATGTCATTTTAGCTGTAAAATTAAATTACATTTTAAAAGCCATTCTTATTAGAAATTGCGTTCAGGGCCAGCATGGATTCAACCACAGGCCAGGTTTTTTTCTTAAGTTACACACTGTGATCACTGCTTGTAATATTACAGGCAGTTCCTCAGTTGGGAACCACAGTTAAAATACATACTGTTTTGGTGATGTGTCCTGTTGTTCATTGTATTGAGGAGAGTATATTTGTGCTGGATACTATAGGGGCTAGTTTATTGAACAGTTAAATCTGAACGTATAGATTCCTTTTTTACAAAGCATATATTAAAAATTGAAATTTGGTAGCCCCATGATGCTTGACTGAGCAAGCCTTAAAGCCTTATATGTGAATATACTAACATTCTCATAATGGCTCTGGGTGCCTTGTCCCCATGAGGGGACTACGTTGAGATGTGAATCTTGAAGTTACCTGTATGAATTGATCTTAGAGTAAAAGGATGTTTCTTATTCCTGTCTTCTACTCTGAGGACATTTGCTGCTACTATGTAAATTGATTGAGCTGATTTTACAGAATGATTTGGCAAGGTGTACCTGTTTTATTTATGGAAACTAGATGAAATATTTTTATAACAGTTATGTTAATTTTTCTAAGAAGTAACCCCTTGTTATAGTGCAGCAACTCTTCAAACTTCTCATTTGAAGCAATAAGCCTTATCCTTAATCTGCATGTTTATTATATTTATGTTGACTTTAAACATAGAATTTAAACAATACTTTTCAAAAGTCCATTCAGAATCCTAGCCTGTGATAGCTTTGTACTAGTTCTGTCTCGATTTTTCACAAAAACAATGAAAGCAAACAACACAGTCTGTAAAAGTGAACTAAAATGCAAAGCATGTCTGCATAGGCACTGAGGTGAAGTGGTTACTATGGAGTCAAACTCAGCTTCCAAATATCACACTTGGCTTTCTCAAGTTACATATCCTTCATCCAGTGCTAGATCATTTTCTTCAAAGTTTATCATAATTTGAGTGAAACTGTGCAGCACATAGGAAGTTACACAGAACAATTACAAGGCACAAGAGTCTGACAAAATTAGGAAATGCAGTGATAGCCTATGAATGAACAGAGTATTCAAAACTTGTTACAAACAACTGCCCATGATAAAGTATGGTTCAAACTGATTTTTTTATTTTAATATCTTAATTTTAAATACCTGTTTCCAAAGTACTGACTTATATATGTGAGTAATTATTTAAATAATAACTTATTACCATAATTATTTAAATGGAAGGTTATTTTCAAAGTCCTGTGTTACCAGGCTCCCAAGTGGTCCGGATCACTTTCTTTGAGACTTCCTGATGTATTTTCCTTCTGATTGTAAAAGTTCCCCCCCACCCCAGCTTCCTATCTGTTTCATAACGTTTGACTAGACCTTTCTTTATCCCTAGAACTGGGCAAGCAGGGCATCTTCACCACAGAGCTTTCACTGGAGCACAATACAAAAGGTGTATTTTTCCTGGTTTAAATAATTTATGATCAGGTAGTCAAATCATGAGGGAGTCTTCCCTGCCTATTTTGCAACTACTAAAAAACTTACAGAAAATATTATCTACAGCTTTAGACTTCTGGCTACTGACCACCAAGCCCTAAGAATATGGTTACAGTTGCATAGGGATTTTTTTTTTTTTTAAAGCTGTATGAAAAAAAAATTAATTGAGTTCACTTGGGAATTAGCTGATGAGATATTAAACAAAACATAACAATGGTATGTTTACCACTTGGAAAGCCTTTGGCAAAAGACTGAAAGTAATGTCTTAGTCCCCAAATTCACTGCTTTGCTATCACTAATAGGCTTGGCTTTATATGTATTAAGCTCCATTTTAAGATTAATTTATTTGATTACTTTCATTATTTCTACTAGAAATTTTTAAAAAGCCTTCTTCCCTACTGGTTACCTGCATGGTCACTTTAGGAAAGTTATACACCTTTTTTCAACACTTATCTTGAATTAACATCCCTATTATGGTACTTTGTGTTCAGTGTACTGCCAGCAAATTAAGTTTACTCAAGTGTGAAGTGGTTTTGCAAAGTTCAGCATGTGAAGAAACGTCTTGTACTTGCCAGTGCACTGACTGTAGCAGCACAGAAGGCAGAAGGGAAGGGGTGACTCACTTATGTTTGGGAAGAGAGTTTGCAATTGGATTGAGAACTAGCTAAATGAGAAGAGATGGTGAAGCGCAGGGAATGCAAGACAATCTAAGAATGGGAGAACAGAGAGAATGAGGGGTCTGCTCTGGCTGTTAGCCCAACAATGAGTCCTGAGTCAGAACTCTAGACACTTGCACATTTTTGTGGATGTTGGGCAGCAGTTTAGTCATTTGAAGAGTTCCTGTAAGTTACCCTTTCAGTTACAGATTCCAAGATATGAGTTGCATGTGGAAAATGTATGTTTGCATTTTCTGCAAGACTTAGATTAGACTGGACAATGGAAATATTAAGACTCAATACAATTTTACATCAAGAACCTGATTAATGTTATTGATATTACTAAATGATATTAGTTTTGGTAACTAATTGGTCTATATTTTTAGCTGCCAGTTTATTAAGTAATAGTAAAGTGTCAGGAAACTCAAAATGCTTTCAGAAAAATACGGAGGAGTATGAAGACTAGTAGTGATCCACAGGGAATCCAGGTGACTCATATTATTGGATGTATCTCAAAACCTACTGATCATTCATCTGTTTAAAACTTTACAATAACCAGAATGCTGTAAGCTAACTCTACAGACAACTTCTACAACTAAATGCACTACAGACTCAAAAAAATTTTCTGTCACATTGTAATTTCAAACAAATTGGATTTCCCATAAAAATCCTTTATTTATAAAACCATGCAAGCTATTTAAATTTTTAAATATAATTTAATTCTTTCATGCAAACGTTAGATTTCATTGCAACTGAAACAAAGCAGGTTTGTAAATAAAGGATTTGACCTTAAATAGGACAAAACTTAAGAAACAAAATTAACTAATTATTGGAGATAACTGATGTGAAGGGTTCAGGATTTGGATATGAACTACCTAGTATTTGTATACACAGTGGGGAAGAGAGGGAAGGGGGAGAAAGAACTGAAGGAAAAGTTCTGCATTTTCATTACTCCTCTAAATTAAGAAGTATATGCCTAGATGACTAAATACAAGATGGGTTTATCAAAGAGACAGATATTGAAACAGACACTTTTAGATGAAGAAAATCTGGATTTATAAAACACCTTGCAAACCAGGAAGTGTTGAAAGAGACTACAGTGCAGAAAAGAGCTGGCTAATCAGATGGGACAGCAGTCTGTATTGAATGGGGAACTCTTTGGCTGGGACTGTTTTCTGTCAGAGATACTCAATGGATGGTTTGGGGCTCATCCTCTTTATTATTATTTTCTGAAAAGCATGCAGCTGCTGATGAAATCTGTTGCTATAAAGTTGGAGGCTTTGCAAATACAAAGGCCTTACTGTAAATACAGAACAGCTCTAAGGAAACTCAAAGGAGATGACATATAGCCAAGCAAAGTGCTCATAAACACAAAGCTACACTCTTCAGAACCGAGTTGGAATCAGACCAACCACGACAAAGATCTGAGTAGAGCACTATCAGCAAATGATTTAAACTACCTATATACGAAGTAGCTGTTGAAAGGCAACTGTGATTCTAACATGTACCTTCCTCTGAAAAAGGAAGTACATGACACAGTTAAGACATCATCTCAAATACAGTGTTCCAGCCTGATCAAATTGACTCCTCTGAATTTTGCTTCTAATTTAGAAATGCTAATTCTGAGTCTGGTATATCATTCAACTTTGCACAATATGTCTTGGTTCATGCCAAAACACACTGAAGAGTCCAGTTTCAAGAAAGACTACTCAAACTGCAGCAGGTGCAATGAAAGACCATTAGGATGATCAAGGGAACACAGAGTCTATTTTGCAAGATTAAGACAGACTAGCATATTTAGACCAACAAAATAAAAAAGGGTATTAGTGCTTTTATACACACATCAGAAGAGTAAATACCACAAGAAGGAAAGTTAATTAAACTAGGGAACAGTACTAGCACAAGGAGAATTTGTATCCATTAGCTAGGAACAAACTTAAAAGTGAAAATGAGAAATTTTCTGGCTATGAGAAAAATTAAGAAATACCTTCTTAAAAGAGCCTTCTACAAGGGTAGCAACAACAAAGCTTCATATCTTTATGAACTGAAGTCTATGATGCAGATGGTGTCCATGACAGAGGACTGAATTTGACTTGAAGGAAACTGTTTTGTTCTATACTACCTTATTTTTTTTTCCCTAAGGAAATGCCAGCTGAAATAATTCTAAATTCTGTAGCCAAAAATCTAAAGTGTATCTGCTACTAAAAACAGCACTGTAAATATATACCCAGTAAAAAAAAATGTTGCAAGGTAAAGAAACTTTGAAGAGACTGTGAATTGATTTAGGATTTGCAAAGTTAACACTATAGATTAATCCTTATATTGGAAGAGAAGCTCATACAGGAAATAGGGCTCAGACATTGCGCCCTATTCAACTAATGGGAATGCACCGGGTATTGAACTAATTGACTTAATGCACGTTCTGTATACATGGTGAAAATTATTCCTATCACAGTACTAAGACTTGTGTCCAGGACAAGAAGAGGGCAGCTTCCTGAACTACAATACAAAAGGCAAATTGGAGGCTGGATAGTAGCTGACAAAGCTTGAAGAGATTGTTCACGTCAAGCACCAGACCACTATGCATCATAAACAAGCTTTCCTTAAGGGAAGGGGTAACAGCACATCAATAGTCCCACTACATTCTTCAGCTTCTATTGCAATGAATATCACAGGGATATTTGATACAGAAGTATGGCCCCATTCAACTCAGTATTAGAACAATTTACAACACGGGAAAATAAAAATTACAAGGTATAAAGAACTGACAGCAAATTGTTCTTTTCGATCTAAGAAATGGTGGCCAGTAACATCAGAATTTGAGAGCAGGAATCTAGATTGTATGTATAGAAATTAATGAATTGACTCATTTCTTGATTTTTCATTATACTATTAAGATTTGTTTTATAGCAAATATTAGCTGGTAAATAGTGTCACTAAAGATATATGGACTCAGAAGTCTAAGAAAAAAAAACAAACAAAAAAACCCAACCCCAAACAGTTAAATGTAATAAAGCTTATTTTAGAGTGAGGTTGGTTTGTTTTTTTAAATAAGCACTTTGAAAATTACATTAGCAAAGCATCACTCTGGATCATTGGAGATAAAAATTATAATGTTTCCAAGTTAAATGCCTAAACAAAATACACTCTCAGTTTCACTTTACTAAACAAATCTTTCAATAACACTTCACTTAGCAAGTCCCTGTAGAAAACCTTGCAAGCAGTCTGCTCTACAAAGTACTACTGCTGCAGTAACCACAGCAATTCCACAAAGCCTGGTAAACTGCATCATGCATGTCCACATAAGGACCTGCCAACCAAACCTCTAGAATCCATAAGAGAAAAAGAAATGCACGTATCCATGTAGCTAAGACCCTCCAGTAAATTCCCTCTTCCTTAAACAGTAGGGAACATTGCCTTGAAGGCTCTAGGAAAACATGTATGGCAACAAGTAGACAGAGAAACAAAGAAATACTTGTTTCTATCATTGTGAGAACAAGATACACCTATTAAACTGCAGCCTGTGTAAGCTCTGCTGCATACTGATCACTGTGGCATATCCTAAGAATGAAAAGAACTTCAATGTGACCTATATTCTATGTCTTCTTAGAGTCTGGGAAGCACACTTGAATCTAATTTTAAAAGCTACCGTGTAAAACCAATTAGCGTAGGAAACACTAAGCGAATCACTTTTGAAGGCCTCTCCTGTAACAAGCTACGAAGATGAAATGGCGTTACAGATTTACTGCCTAGGAAAAGGAAGGGAAAAGTGTGAAAAATATGAAGAAACTGTGTACTGAAGGTGAGACTTGAAATCTTTGTTACATCATATTTTTTATTTCTAGGCTGTATTCTCACCACGCATCCTGCTACACCTGCATTATTAAAACTCCACTAACAGATTAGCTGCCAAATTCTAACTGCTTTATTATCTGACCTTGCTCAAAGAAAATACAATTATCTGAACAGCACTGTAAGTCAATATCAGCATTTTAATAAATGGAACTGTAATGCAGCAATGAAATAACTGCTATCAAGAAAAGCTATCAAGAAAAATCTGATCAAGCCCTTTGTATTTAATTGAACATATTTTATTTTGAGAAAAATCTGTGGCTTTGTTAAGCTTGCCATGACCACACACACACACACAGAGTCCCTGCTGCTCTTTTAATTAGTCCTGTGGGATAAATTTAGTTTTTACTGTAAAACCTAGTAAATGAAGTGTGCATAATGATTTTGTTAAATCTTAAATTGCTCTTTTAATTAATTGGCAATTTCCTCAGCATACTGTACTGTCTACTGAAGTGACATTACTGAGTACTCCAAATGCTTTTCACACTACAGAAAAAAAAATTCATAGATACAAGAAACATCACTCCTCCATAGGAAGGAGGAAAAAAAAAAGAAATCACTGGTTGTAACAGGACTGGAAAGAGGTTAAGAGCCCTCAGTGCTTCATAAATAGATTTTAAAATAAAAAGGCTGACATGTGGCAATACAGCTTCTATATTGTAACATCATGACTTGGTCTCTCTTGACTTGCACAGCTCCTGGAGAAGCATGTTACAGGGATTAAATCCCTTTGAATGTTAATGTGTTCCTCTTTTGAACCACAAAGAATATTAATCCTCCTCTCCTCATCTACCAACAGCTGCACTGTTTTTTCCTGCTTGACATAGTGGAACCGGATAGCATGGCATGATTGACCTGAATGTAAATATTGCTGTTTGGTTTTGAACTGCTTACTTTTTGCAGAAATTTACAAACCTGGCATGAGTTTATGTGCAGCATAAATAAGAATAAGTGTTCAGGCACCTAGAAACCTGTTTCTAAAGAACTGCATCAAAAGAATTATAAAAATAATTTATTACCTATACAACCCTCTTGAACATTTACAGTGACTAGTACAGGAAGTCAGACTGGAATGTTCCCAGAGAAAGGGCATGCATGTGTGTACACAAATATACATGCATATATAAACACACAGATTATGGAAAACTGTGCGTTAAAACAAATAGCTACAGTTCAGTTCAGGCATGATTCCAGCCTTAAGTTTGGAGTCATACATAAAATCTTAATCAATCTCAACCCTACACATAATTCCCATTCAAGTACTTCATACAGTTTGTGAAAGGACTCCAATTTCAACAAAAGCTAAATAACACAGACAAGAACATGCAGGCTGACCATAAAACAAATCCACTAAGTTTCCATTATCATAATAAATATTTTCATGCATTTGAAGAGTCCTAAATCAGATCAACTGCCAGAGTGCTTTTCATGCAGATTTAAAGGTACAACTGACTGATAAGCTAATACAAAACCTGGTCTCCATATAGAATCCTTTAGAGTCCCTACCTTCAAAGCCAGGAAACAAATTTCATTATATTTAGTATTCTGAATTTTCACAATCATTTCCACATTTTGGCCACCTCTATTCTTTAAATTATTTAGGAATACCAACACTGCAGAAGCAGATCATATATAAGTTAATAAGAAACTAGCATAAATTATGTTCAGAGAGATTATGCTGATTAATTAACAGAAGTTTCCAATCCATTAAAAAAATCCTCAAAATACCATAATCTTTCTGACACTGTACTACAATATTGAAGCCTTTGGCATAAATTATTATTTACACTTAATGCATACTCTGTTAATGCACTTTTCTTTTCAAAAATCATTGTACTATTGAGAATGTCTAACAATGTTACGCTTCATTTATTTCTGTAGTTCAAAAGAAGCCCAACCTGTTAGACAGTGTACAGGCTTAAAGTGATAAGACAGAAAAGAGCAAGTATTCATACATGACCTGGCCGAGGAACTTAACATGACAACTGCAGTGCACTTTTAGAATAAAGATGCTTAACAAAAAATCTGATACCTCATATTTATGATATGAGCTGTAACTAAGGACTGAGTTATGAACTTAATTTAAAAATAATCACAAAGCTATTTTAAACATGAATATGACTGTATTTAGGATTCTATTTATTTAAAAATTGATTTATGCATATGTACTCTTTTCAATTCATGTTGGATATTTTAATAGAGATAAAACTCTGTATTACCTTGTATCTTCCACTGAGGTACCACTACACACAAGAACAGAAGGGTAACAGTCTGCTACATGCATGGAGACTCTTACTCCAGGGTTAAAACAAAGTAATTCAAGGTAGGTTGAATGTGCAGTAGTGGATTTATAATCTGAGACAGAAACTTGCATGAAGACAGTTATGTAGCATTTGACATGTAGCACCCTGCTACCCAGCTGTCCATTAAAAAATAAGCACATTCCACTGAAACAGTTATGGAAAGAGAGATGTGGTAAAAAAAGCGTAATCTGGAGAAAGAAAAGCATAAAAGCATGAAAGATGACAACTTTTGGATTCTAAAAGAATTCAAAAGTGTTTAAATATCACTGGAACACTGGATACAGGAAGCACTGGAACAGGCTGCCCAGGGAGGTTGTGGAGTCTCCTCTGGAGACATTCAAGACCCGCCTGTACGCCTTCTTGTGTAATTTCGTTTAGGTTCCTGCTCTGGCAGGGGGATTGGACTAGATGACCTTTCGAGGTCCCTTCCAATCCCCAACATTCTGTGATTCTGTGATCATGCTTGGGTCAGACAATATGAAAGTTTAAGTCAGAAAATTTAGCATCCAGTTCTGCTATAATAAACAGTTTTAATACTGAAAACTTATTTTGTTCTTTATGACTCACAAAGCTGAACCACAGCCTAAGCCCTTGCTTCCTTGTAATTAGAATATATCAAATACAAAACAATGCTGAGTTGGTAAGATCATATAGAAGGGCTTTGTGCAAAGAGTCTGGAGTAACAAAAAAAAAATGGAACTAGACTTCATTCTAGCTCTTCAGGTCTTGTAACACTAGATCTGATCCCTATTAACACTAATCATACATTCTCTAGTCTGGTAAATTGGACTTAAAAGTGAATATAGATGAAATGAATATCCACCTTACTGCACTTCACACAAGTCTGGCAATTCAGAAATCATATTAAGACAAATAATTGTTTAAGTATCACATAGAAGTTAAAAAACGTTGTTTATTTAGCTATTCTTCATACAGAAGCACAGACTCTGGTGTACTCTCAATTCAAGGAAATAGGGGGTAGAAAGGTGAGAAGATGAAGAAAAGTGCTTCACATAGCTTAACACTGATCCATTCTAGCAGTTAAGGAGCAGCTTGGAACAATTCCAAAGGCTAAAGCAGCTCTCTTTCCAGTTTTGCATGGACAGATGGAAGATGACCACATTTCAGGATTTCAAGCAGTGCTTAGGCTTGGAATATCTAATATGTTACTCCACTTGTAGTTTAAAAAATGAAACAAAACAAAACAACCCCCCCCCCCCCCAACTTATTTGCTTATTTCATGTAGTATTTGATTAAAAAGCTTTGGGGATAACAAAATGTACCATATTAGGGAGGGTGGGGGGAAAGACCCTGAACAAAAAGGGGAAAGACAATAAAATGGAAGAACTCTCAGAATCTGATTGATGTAGTAGCACTGCCCTGCCCTCTGTGGGAACTCTTCCCCTTTGCCCCCCAACTTATGTAGAGCTTTTATATAGCTGGATACAATTATTCTATCTCCTTATAAATGTTCATGCAAAATGTGGAAGTATGCTGGTTTTTTTCAGATTAAATTCTAGCTGTTTCTCTGTATCAATGCTTCTGTTTATTATATCTTAATCTACTGTTTTTTTTCACAATTTCATGGGATTAAGGTGTCCCTGCTCATGGCAGGGGGGTTGGCATTAGATGATCATTAAGGTCCCTTCCAAGCCTAACCAGTCCATGATTCTACAAGATCTTATACTCCTTATTTATCTGTTAATCTGTCTTTAAACTTGAGCATTACTTACACATGTTACAATGCTAATGACATGACACAGCCTTTTAAGGGTCACCATGAGAAATTCTGTATGAGATCCAGGTACATCTTATTACTCAAAACATGTTATTTAGTAGTTAAGGTTAATGCCATCGTGTGAATTAATACGACAGAAATGTAATAGATGCTTTCTTTAAATTTAAGTGATAGAATCCTATGCTGTCTTTGTTGAAGGTCTCGGGGTGAGTCATCCTTTGTAGTCCTTTCTGCCACGGATCTCCAACAGATCTTTTTTAAAAATAAATACTAATGGTTTTAAATTAGCATGTACTGTAAAAAGGATTCTTTTAAAACTCAGATAATCGCAGAAAAGTAAAGAGGCACTGGAGGACAAGAGCACAAAGGTTATAAAACTACTACAGAAGTTGATTTGCCTTGCTCTTTACTAATCAGGGTCACCAATAGAAGTGAGAATATAATAAAATAACATACAGTGTTGGTAGGACACATTACTTTATCCTCAAGGGAATTTCTTTTGCAGTTGTCCTCTGAGTTTACTCTTGCTGCCGTGGCATATCTTATTCTTTTCACTAGCTCAGAACCAGGGTAGAACTTAAGAAGCTATCAATGGAAAGAATTAAAAGTAGACTGTAAACTGAAATTATGCACTAATAAAAGGAACACTGAAATGTGTAACTTAATTTTTTCACGCTTTACAGTATTGTTAGATTTTAAATCATACCATCTGTGTAGTGAAATGGCGCTCAATGAAATACCAGTTGTAAGCAGGAAGTCAGAAGAAATTTACAACTCATATAAGGTTTCCTTCCAGGCAGAGAAGAAAGAAACAGCAGAAGAGCTTAAGTCTGTATTGAGAAGACTAAGATTTTTAAGTCTATACCCTTTCTAGTTCTATAAGAGCTATACAAGCTAAGAATTGCCTTTCTTATCCCAATCCATCCTAGCTTTCCTTTTTGCTACCAACTTATTTGCTTAGTTCTGTTTCAGAAATTCAGATAACCTTTTTCTCAGGTATAACATTGAAAAATATTTACTAAAGGAAAAAATTTCAACTTACCTGATGAAGATCATTGCCCAAGACATATTCCTGAAAGTAACCCGGTGCAGCGGATGATGCTCTGATGGCCTGCCACAGTTTATACTGACAGCCTCCAATATAATGAGACTTAACACCAGGAAAGTGATTGTAGTTTCTAAAAACAAATGCTTTCAGTGGTGTTCCTCTGTTTACAATGGTGCTTACTGCGGCTACCTAGTGGAACAAAAATTATATGTGATTATAATAATAACAGTAATATGATAATGACAGCTTCCCACAATATGAAATTCAATTTATATATTAAATGTGTCTCTGGAATCCTACTCAGTTCATTATCTGTTTATTTTTTTGTAATGTTTATCTAAACTTTAAAAAAAGTGAAAGTATAAAAACCCCCCCCCAAACGACAAAAAACAAAACACCTTAAAGAACATGCTATTTTTAACCTGAAATTAATCGTTTCCACTGGCTATTCTCTTTCTACCAATATTTATCCATTGATATTTAAACAAAAGCTGGTGTCATCTATAAGATCTTTAAACGTTTTGCCTTTATTAATTGTAGCTCATTTTCAAAGGTCTGTAATCAGCAATGCAACAATGCCATTAAATAAGAATGTTAGAAACATCGATCAATTTCTTTCTCCAAGACAATGGTTACTTAATACTGTAACCCAAGTTAAAGGATTGCAGGAAGAATCACTCAAAGAAAAAAAACAAAAGAATCAAACATAAATCTTTCAAGTAAGGACACTGAAATATCATTAGCAAAAAGTCTCACATGTAAATCTAAGTGAAGAGCCAAAATCATATTTCCGTAAAACAAAACATATGATTGCAAAAAAATCACATCTTACAGTTACAATCACACGAAGTGAGATCACCTATAATTACAGGTGAGTGTTAGAACATGCAAGACCTTTTAGTGATGATGCACTCAGCATGGCTGGTATTGTTTGAAACAATACTCTCTAGCAGACAAGTGGGTGTTCAATTTTATTTTGTTTACTATTTTACAAAGTAGAGTATTTTTGTGAAACATTACTCAACAGCACTAGCAGCTGACACTGTGATATCACTGCATTTGTTTCCATTCTTTAGCTACATAATTATTTATGTTTAATTATTAATTAAACATAATTAATAATTAAGTTAAACATAATTAAACATAATTAATAATTAAGTTAAATTATTTAATTCACAGTAAATCCATGTTTATGAAAAAGAAAACAAGAGAAGTGTAACTTCCATATGACAACGCAGAAGCAAAACACACGCATGATTTGTACTACATCATTTGATAGAGGAAAAGTTCCCTGGTTTTGTCAAAAGGAAGGTTTGGTTCTAAGCACTATTAGAAGCAGAAAGAAAAAGAAATTGGGAAAAATTAATAGAAAACTTATCAAACTGATGCTTCAATTTATTTTTTGGTAATACCCATATACACTTCTACTTCATGATGCAGCCTTAAGTTGTAAATTGCTGAGCACCTTCTGTAAAAATCTACCTTGCCATGAATTTAACAGCAGCAGAACGTACAACTGCATATTTTATTTTAATTTTGCTGTGCCTTGTAAAGGGCCACCACTGCCAGCACTACAAAGCTATTACTGGGAATAGCTAGTTTCAACTCTATTTATATTCACATTTTAATACTGAAGAACATGGAAGGAAGCCAAAGATCCTGGTTCAAAGATAACTTTCAAGTCAATGTAGGATAGCTTCTCTCTCAGAAAGCAACATACCACTCCAGCCTTTTCATGTCCTTGTTTTAGACATGGACTAGGAACACAGTCAATCAAGCACGTTTCTATGTTTAGAAAAATGTGAATGTCTTCCATTTAACACTAAAGCATTGGATACAGTGCTATGACACCAAAACACCTGTTAATTACAGATTGTTCTGAAAGATGTGCTATTATATTTCTCTTCTTTCTTCACACCCTATCCTTCACCAAAAATATAATACCCATGCTTTCTCATCTTTCACTCTTGTGCTGCTGCTGTATATATAACACCCCTCCAATTAACTGTTGCCTTTTACATAATAGAGGAACAGTGGAGATCTTGGGGCCTGTGAACATGACCGGATTAAACCTGGTTATCAGATAAAGTGAGGAGAAACCCTGTTCTCTCACCATACGGTTACACAGATCACAGCTGGCATGACAGGATCTCCAGATAGTACAATCCCCTCATATGAAAAAACAAACTTGCGCAACTCCAAGAAGTTGACCTAAGTATTTCTCTGCTTATAAGCTTTTTAACATCTCTGCAACACATTCTAACTTAAACTATATAAACATATGAGAAATTGTTGCAGAAATTTAAGAATCTAATGAATTTTTATCCTTTGAAATCATGGGTTCTCTCATATGGGAGCTTGGAGAGCGTATCAACACTCATGCTGTTTATCCAGTATTCTTCCAGGGACAGTATTCTTACTCAGAACTCTTAAAAGAACTTGTGGAACACACAATTACTATTTACCTTCAAAAGCTGTACTTACCTTTGGACATTTGGAATTCCTTGCAGTCTCAATCATAAGATTTGAGCCCATCTTTTCTCTACAAGTAAGTAAAAAATTGAAAGTGGTCCATAGTTTAGCATGAATAAGAGACATATATTTCTATCATTTTGACTTCTAAGAACTTTGCATTTAAAAGAAGCAATGCTTGGATTTCATGTCAATAATCACATTTCTGTGGTTCTGTATTTCAAACTTTTTAGGAAATAAGTCTGAAGAGTGGTTGAAGTCTTGATACAGTTACTCACTTCACTACATACTTAACCACTTTACTATGTTAAAAAAAAAAAAAAAAGAAATCAAGATCTTCATCAAGTAGTCTTATAAAAATTAAAATTACTCTCCTGAACTATTATGAAAACAAAAGCTAAAGGAGCCGTTCTACATGATTTAGAAGAAAGTTATAACATATACATGTAATCTTCCACAACAATAATTCAATATGCATTTAGCATCCACTTTTCAGGTGGAAATCTTTTCATTTTTTCATATGCATACATTTTTATAAATCCAACAGTGCAATCACACAAGTGGTCAGTTTGTAATTCATCATCACATCAGCATTAGTGTCAGTATTCTAATTGCTAACTAGGATACAGTTCTCCTGCATAGTGCAGGAGTCTGAAGGATATCAGCATACTCACTAATAATCTCATATCAGCATCTATTTCAGCTTTGATATGCTTACAGTAAAGGCAGAAAACTCTACAGAGTGAGTGCTCATCCATGATGATTCCAAACAGACTTTCACTTAAATCAGCAAGTTTGCTCCCTTCCCTTGAACACAGCCCACACAGACACAGGTGGGGCACCTACCTTATTCTGCAAAGACAGTTTTCAGTACTGCCATGCTTTTTAAGTAAGGTGATTCCATGTGTTGTTGTTAAGAGACCATCCACCTATAGCTCGCACTGCTGTGACAGTAGGTAGTAATGCTTCCACTGTTAAAAATACCACCTTTAACAGTCTAGTCAGGTCAATAGATAAAAAAGCTCTAAATGCTACAGTGGCAGTAGGCCTCAATGTAGACAGTAAACTGGAGGTAGGATAATTTACTGTTCCATTACTAGTGGATATCCGTGCTTGAAGAACGGCTGTGTACAAGACCTTAAGAAGGAAGAAGAAAGGAGGACAGCTTCTAGTCCTATGATCAACAACTGCTGCTGACACAATCCTGACATCAATAGCACTATTTTATTTTATTTTTTCCAATAAATGCACTAATTCCAGTCTCGCAGTCACCAACCAGAAGGGCAAGAGTGCCACGTGCACTCACTATTTCATTACAGAAGGTGAGGAAAGCACACAGAACTATGAAGTAGGAACATTCAGAAACGGACAGAGGTGAGATATGAAAGACATCTACTGATTTGCATCACTTTCACCTACTACTTCTTAAATATCTGTAATAGACTTTTTTTTTCCCCACAGACCCTGAATGCAAAGATTAAAAAACTGCATAAGCAATATCCACTGCTTAATTATAGGAACTGTCAAACTTAATAATTATTTTCTCACATCTTGTTTCTTATAAAGGCCAGGAACTGATGCTTCAGAGTAGTTACAAGAAATCCCTTAAACTACTATGCAACCTTAGACATTATGGTCTAAAGATAAAAGTTTAATATCACCTCCAAATTTATTTTAGTCTTGTTGCTAACATTAATAATGCAACTGTGTATTACATAAATAGCTCTGTCAAGCCTTACCATTCAATTATTTTTTTTTACTGGAGTCGTAACACAATTAATTCCACAGTTTATTCACATACTGTGTTAAAAGAGAAAGTCCTCTAATTTTAGTTTTATTGAATAGTCCTTGTTGTTTAAGAAAAGAGGACAACAGTAATTCTCAAGATATCTTACTATCTCAAATTACTGCTTGAATTTGTCTGCTTTTTAAATTAAGGATAAAGAGACCTAATCCCTTTGAGTGAGTTGTTGTCTTTAGGTCACTGGCTACTTTTTACCAATCTTGTAACAGAAGCATTCTCTAAAATGGGGTAACTGGGACTGTAGATTGTATTTTAAAATGAAACTGTGTTATGGATTAATAGAACGGTATTTTTCAATCCCAACCATCACACACTGAATCATCTTGTGTGAGCACAAGCTTACAGACGTTTCATTAATCTGTCGATGACAACACCCAAATCATTTTTGGCATTAAAGTTAGTGTAAATCCTGTAAGTATTTTACATTCTTCCACTCATGGTTTATTACTTCACACATAATTTCATTTGACATCCTATTTTTCCATTTATCTGTTTTGTTTGTGTCTGTAACCCGTGTCCTCTAGATAAGATCTGCCTAAACAAGACTCCTTTAAAAATGTTGCTCTTTTATTGCTTCAAATCACTAACATTGCAACACTTACTTTAATAATGCTATGAAGAACATACTGTCAACTCCCTCCTAACAACAACAACAAAAGTACCAGGAAACTATGACATCTTTATGAAACCTACAGGAGAGACTTATATTGCACGTTCCATAAGGTTACAAAGCATCTGACTGGTAATGCTAAATCAGTTAAGTATGTCTGGAGTGACTAACTGGTACAGAATGCACTGCCTGCCTAGTCACTGGACAGCAGTCTCAATTTACACATTAACTTGCATTAACAAATACTGGTTTGAGGTGTTATTACTTGTAATCCCAAACACATGCATTATGCATCTTCCTCCCAACAGAGGGTGTATAAACTTTTATTCTGCCCTCTATACAGTGCTTGACTGCTTCTCAAGATTACAAATTCCCAGTATGGGATTTTAGTTAGCTTGTGAACTAACTAGCTTTAGTTAGCTAGCTGCTCACCAGATTTCTTCAGTAGTTTCTCAAGATAGTATGAAAGAAAATCATGTATGTAAAAAAGTGTAAAAAAAAAAAAAAAAAAGCTCCAGAAAACTTGGAACTATAAGCCAGGTTCTTCTTACAAATATAATATAACATTACATAGACTGATGTATGCTAACTATAGTTTTCTGTAAAAAGTGATAAAAGTAGCTGTTTAAAACCAGACACAGAATCACAGAATTGCCTAGATTGGAAAAGATCATTGAGTCCAATAATCAAACTGCAATTCGAGGAATACGTAAGAAGAGTTAAAATAAACATATGAGGCAAAGTCAACTCCCTACAGCACTCAGAATAAAATAGTTACTTAGCCAAAATTAGTTGTGATTTTCTGAAGCTGAATTTATAATATACTTCATGAGTGCATGCAACATTAGCCTAATGCAACATTACCTTCATTATTTTCAGCAAGAACACTTTCTGACAGAAAATAATACTGCCAATATGGTGGTAGGGCTAAATGTATATTGCATGCCTGCATATTGTAAACTGATATTTTCAAGCAAGGCTGATGAGTCTACTACCATTTAAACAACAAAAACCCACCCAGCACAAGTAAGGCTTTTAAATTAAAAAAAAAGAAAAACAAACATAAAGCATTTTTCCCATGCAATGACTGAAAGTTAGACCTGACCTTCTTATTGCCAAAAAGAGATGCTATATAACCTTTCCATTCCCTTCTTAGTTCTAGGCTTCCACACCACAAGGAAGTCTGCACAAACCCCTACTGTTTTGACAAAACATTATGCAGGCATAGCATCTCCCTTCAATGCTGCAGAATTAGGTCAACAAAAAGTCATTTGTTGATCAGTAAATTAAAATTTTAAATTTAATCTATGGATAATATAGTAATTGCCTGGCTTCTGTCCATTGCACAGGAGTAGAGTGCTTTACCTCCAGCTTAAAGAATAACAGCATTTTAATTAAAGGCATGTAAAATACTTTCACATAAGGTAATTCTGATTTTCACAAGATTTGGGCAGAGGGGGAAAAGAGAAAAGGCAGAGGAAAAAAATATCTTTTCTAAAAAAAGAGGAACTCCAGATATGTGAGCAGAAGAACTCTGGATATTCATATTCATATTTGATAAACACATTTATTCCTGAAAATATGAAGAGCACAGAGAAGTGGTGCTTGGAAGCCTCTCTGTCCACTTCAGCACAGAAGTGAGATGATTAAAACTCAGGCAGCACAGGTATACCCACTATAACGTCCAGAAAAAAAACCTCTTTCAATCCCAGAAAAAGCATTAATTGTGTTCCCAAAGGAACTTGTGATTACTTATCCAAAGAAGCTTTTTACCATTTTATATTTGCTCTCAGAGAAGGTTTTTTCAGTTCTTTCCATAGCAGTGCCAGCTTCCACTGTTTGGGAAACTATAACATTAGTTTGCTAAAAATTATAAACAATGAAATTATAAAAAAAAAAGATTAATAAAATGAAGTAATAAAATTTGTAATTAATATTAATAATTTTTTCCCGCAACTCTTCCTGAATAGCCATTAATGCACTTATGTACACATCTATGAACAAATACTGTTTCATTGGCAACTCTGACACAGCAGCAATTTTTTCATTGCCAACCTTACAGCTCATTTCCCTTTTCAAAGAAAGGGGCAATGGGCAAAACCTCTCAATACAGCAGCTAAGATTAAAAATCCCTACTACAGCACATTATTTCTCACTGTCTCCTTTAAGAAAAAAGGCACAGCAGGTGGCTTGTAAAATTTGTAGCAGATCTATAATGAGTGAGATCAAGCAGAGCTGGCAAGCCTACAGAAATATAATCAGAAACCAGTGCACTAAAGCCTACTTTTTTCCCCAGAAACAGAAATCATTACATTAAAGGCTTTCAATGTTTTGGTAAACATGAAAACAGCTATTTCAAAAGAATGAGAGTATATGCTAATCCTTTCTGGTTGTTTTAAGAATTAGCTTACCAGTGAAAAAATAACAAAACCAAAGACTCTCAAGACATATTAATTATTTTTCAACTGATCATTTTTTACTTACTTGAGCATTTTCTCCCATATATCACTGTCATAAAAGGCGTGACTCCAACCCATTTTGACTGTTCCAACAATGACATTCTGCTTAAAAACATCCGACCCTAATTTATGATACAATTCTTCACAATCATCCAGAGGAATATGGAACAACCCCAACATAAAAGCTAATATAGCTCCTGAAAAAGAAATATTCTGAATTGTAAAATACAGCCTGGAGTAAGATTATAAAAATAGATTAACATTTAATGTAGCTCATAGGTTAGCAGAATATCTGTTGTGAAAAAGGAAGATCAATTGACATTTATCACTAAATTCCTGTTAAAAAAAAAAAATAACAAACTATGTTTTAAAAGGACACATACAAGATAGGAAGAGCCTAATTTAAAAAACAAAACTATAAGAAGTTCACAAATGGCATTATTTCATTCTGCAGATTTCATCCCTGCAAACAAGGATATGGTAGAAAGCATATTAAATCCACAGGTTTATTTGGAAAGAGAAAAGAGTAAGAGAAATCCATGCTGTCATTACTTGCTACCTGACAAACACTGAGTCAGTAAAGAAAAATTCTAGGAAAATTCAGTTAAAACAAGGGAGTTTTGACTAGCTTGGAATACATTTGGTTGCAACCATTTATAATTAGTCATTTATACATACTGCCATCTAGTGTGTGCCTAAAAAATTATGAGCCACCCTTGTAGGAACACAACAACAGTATCCAAAGAGCATGACTGCAGAATATCATCAAAAAGACTATGGAAAAATACAATTAATGCAGCACTACTACTACTTAATATATTAAACTGAAAGGGGCATATACAAACTAAATCTAATCGTGTAATACTGTGAAGACATGTAATTAAGCATTAGGAATAAATGCTTTTTCCAATTTGGAAATTAATGCAACAGGTTTGAATAGAATTAATTTTAAAAGGAGTAATAAGACTAAAACACATATGCAGAAAGAACTACATAAACTTACAGATGACTTAAAAGGAAACATGGCTTTAAAGCTTCTTTTGCTCCCACAAACTCCACCACCATGACAGCCGTGTCAGTGAATCGATGTTCTCCATTTGTTAAAATGTAGCACATACTTTTATTATAACCTGGGCCTACTTGACACAAAGTTTCATCAAGAGAAATTCACTCAACTGCCAAATTACAAAATGGCTCCATTTAACACTAATAACGGAGAAGCATCATTTTTCCAGGTCACACAAACCCTCTGCAACCTTCTTTTCCTCTTAACACTCTAGCACCAATTCTATAATATTATGCATTTGCTATTTTAGTGAACAGTTTCATAGCCAAAGAGACAAAATTCATACCAAATGCAAACTCATTTCCAGTTCACCTGAAAAACAACACCAAAAACTGCAGTCCAGGTCAGCACACAGGTGGCAGTAGATAATATCAGAGTCAAGGTACACATTAAAGGCACTTGCTGAAATGAGCTCCATGGTAACAAGACACTCACAGGACACTAAGGTCAAAATCAAAGATGTAGTGCAGGCTCTATCAGATGGTCCAGTGAAAAAGTTACTGATTCTTCCATTATGTCCTGCTCTCTGTATTACAGACTCCTACACTTCAGTCACCATCTCAGCCTTGATGGCCAATACTTCAGAGGGAAAAATATCTGAATAAAACCTGGAAGGCTAAGGAGCACATCTTGAAGAACACAGGGATACAGTTGGCTAGTAAGACACACTGTAGGCAAGAATATAACCTGAAAGAGAAAAATATTCCTTCCTTATTCAGTACTAGCAAGACTTCAGCTGAAGTGCTGTATCTGGACCTGAATTACATTCTTCAAAAAAGATGTGGACCAATTGAAAAAAAGGAAAAACCACACCAAAAAGTCCCCAAAAACAATCACAGGTCAAGGAAATCCATCTGTAAGGAAAGCCTGAGTAAAAAGGCTATGACGATAGCCTTTAAATGCACAGAAGGCTGCTGCAAAGAGAAAATAAAGAATCTGTTATCCATGCTTCTGGGGAGTCAGGACAAGAGAAAACAAATCTGAACTGCAACAGGAAGAGCCACACTAGACATTTGGGTATTTTTTTCCCCAAATGTAAACACAGCAGAATCTGTCCTAGCACAGATTTTCTGAAGAGGTCTGACATGATTCAAAATCTTAGAAAATTGTCAATAGTGAAACATGCACAGCTGATCCTTCCCTTAGGAAATGTGATAACCTAAGGACACTTCCAGCTCTTTAATACCGTGACTTGACTTATTCATGAGTTCTTCTGAAAAAAACACTTCTTCTCTGAGAAAGGTTTTCAAAATGCATTTCAAAACTGAAAAGAAATCATGGGAAAAAAAAAAAAATCAACACAGAGATGCCAGCTTTGTTTAAGGAAGCTCCTCATCTGCAAATCACTGAAGGCTGAGAGGGGTACTAGCCCTATGCTGGTCTTAACAACTTGGAGGAGTATTTTGGGAGGATATCCTATGTCAAGTGCTCATGCAAACTTCACATACATCCAAAACTGATGATCAAAGAGACCAAATTCAGGTGCCTTTTTAGTAAAATGCACTGGAAAACAATATACTTAGAGAATCTTTAGCCACAATATGTCAATGATCAAAACTCTCAGACCATGCATCTGAATGCCACACTAATGATTAGATCAATATGAAAATGTAGGAAAAAAGTGTGTGTTTAAAATTCTTGGAGCAGGGCAGTATTTGAAAATGTGGTGGCATGCACTTCACCTCTTAGCATACTCTTGATGTTACAAACTGCTCCCTGTGACTGAATTATAAGCGCACCACTACTGAGAAGTATCTTTGATATATTAAGAGATCAGGTTGTGATCAGGAGATTAGGTCAAGAACAACAGGCCTCTCTACCAAAGAAAAAACATGTTTATCATGGTTGAAGGAGACATTAGAGAAGTGTTTGGTTAGTGAAAACAATCCCAGTTCTCCAGACCCTTCACCACCTCCATTACCCTTTGGACATGCTTCAGCACCTCAATGTCCTTCTTGCAGTGAGGGGCCCAAAACTGAACCCAGTACTCGAGGTGCAGCCTCATCAGTGCCGAGCACAGGGGGACAATCACTTCCCTAGTCCTGCTGGTCACACTATTTCTATACAGGCCAGGATTCTGTTGGCCTTCTTGGCCACCTGGGCCCACTGCTGGCTCATGTTCAGCCGGCTCTCAACCAGCGCTAAGAGACTACTAAGTAAATCTCTGGAAACACAAACATTATATCTAGTCATGGCGATCTGCATTTAATGTTATTTCTGAATTAAACTGTGTGTAAGGTAAGTATAGTGCAAACAAAATGAAGAATCTGGGTTTCTAAAGGAAACTGAGCTATGGAATTACAGCATCTCTCTTACATTAGAAATCAGCATTATGCTGCTTCTGGTCTAGCACCAAAAGAGATGACTGTCTTTTTAAAAGAAACTTGTGCTTTAGAGTTTCCTGCTTCCTAGGGAGGAGTAACTTGTCTTGAGTCACAGAACAATTAAGGGAGGGAGGGACCTCTAGAGGTCATCTAGTCCAACGTCCTGTTCAAACAGGTTCAATCAGAACAGGTTACTCAGGACTTGTTCAGAGTTTTGAATATATCCAGGGATGAACATGCCACAGCATTTGCAGGCAACTCCTTCCACCATCTGACTATCCTTGCAAGGAAAACATGATTCTTCATACCAAATTGTAAATTCCCATATTCCAACCTGTCTGTTGGCTTTTCTCCAATCTCTGTGCACCTTCAAGAAGAGTCCAGCTCTGTCTTCTCTGTATTTTCCCATTAGTTGAAACATCCATAAGGCCTCCCCTCCGCCTTCTCTTCTTAAGGCTGAATAAACCCAGTCTTGCACTCTCTCCCTGTATCTGTCATGACCTCCAGTTCCCTGATCATCTACTTGGCCCTCTGCCAGACTCACCCAGCACATACAAGAACACACCCAACAGATTAAGGGTCTACTGCAAAGCCCAGAACTAGACATATCGTGGCCTTTAATCTGTTGGTTGTGCATACAAGTCAGTATGTGGTCAGCCACCTTTGCTGCAAGGGTACACTGATGATTCATGTTCAACTTGTTCCAGGTCTTCTTCTGCAAAACTGGTTTCTAGCCAGTCAGCCCACCTCAGATGGAGGGCTTGGTACTTGGCTTTACCAAACCTTAGGTGGCTCTTGTCAAGCCATTTCTCCAGCCTGCCTCCACAGGCTGATCTGAACAAAGGGCATCACTGTACTGACTGCTTCCTCTAATTTAGTATCATCCAAGATCTTGCTACAGGTGCACTCTGTCCTGCTGTGCAGGTCACCAATAAAGACAGGAAACATTGGCCCAGTACCAGTCCCTGAGGGATGTTACCTTAGCTGTCCGTAAAGCCCCATAAACAACTAAGATATTTGTGCACAACATGGAGGTTTCACATTCATTGACAAAATGATAGATCAGTTTGAAGTTACAATTGTATCACAAATCACCCAAAATTCTTATTCAGAAGAAAAAAAAAAAAAAAGACTTTAGAAATCACACCTGTACTTTCCCAGCTTACATTCAAAGTCAGAAACCTGCAAGTTCTGCAAAATCTATTATTCTCAGATGTTCTTTTTATATATTGATAGCAAAATTCCAATGTGTGGCTTACTTACCTGTGCTTACACCACAAATGTAGTCAAAAAGTTGATGAACCGGCTTTCCAGTTAGTTCTTCTAGTTTCCGTAGAGTCTGAAGTGCAACTAAACCCCTGAAACATAAAAAAACCCCCTTCACATACAATGGTAGTTTTATCTTACATAGCTCTAATTAAGCCCAACTTTGCTTAATTATAACTAACTATAACTGAATAACTACAACAGTAAGAATCCTGAATATTTCAGGGAATGAAAGAGTAGCAGAACACCATTAAATTGGAATGATGAATACTAAATAGAAATGACATACTCAGCCATAACAAAAACAGTCTCATCAGCTACAGTTATATTATTTTGTAGCCATACCGTTTTGTAGCAAAGGTTAAGGGATAATCTTCTGTACATGTAGATGCAGGATAGATTTTAGCTGCATACACACCACACAACACTTAACATTTGGTCTCAACAGAGCCATATAATGCCCCTTGGGACACAGTATTTTGCTGTGGTTTTTTGCCACAATTCAATGTGTCTGAAATAGAGATGCATTACAGACCATCTGACTTGTGCTTCCACAGCATGAAACAGAGTATCTGGCATGCAAAGGGGCTAACTCTGCTGGCTAGAGCTGGAAAACTGTGTACAGCAAAAGGGGCACCAAACCAGGTACCATCTTGCTAATACATTCTGCTGAGAATGGCACCTCCTGCATGCTGCCTCCAAATCTGTCCTGACTTGTGCTGAAGAGCAGTAGTCAACTCAGTCCAAAACTATAACCAGATGAACACCACCAACTAAGTGGCATGACAGCCAGTAGTCAGTACCCAGGCTCACTCTCTGGACTTGTTTCATTTAGTGTTATAGATGCAGATATCGCTTTCTAAAGGTAAGGTGTCTTATAATGTCACTCCCCTAGAAATCTAACAGAAAAATTAACAGACTTTATTCATACATAAAGGTATCAAGCTGTTATTCCCCTGCTCATGGCAGGGGGGTTGGAACTAGATGATCTTTAGGGTCCCTTCCAACCCAAACCATTCTATGATTATCTGTGAAGCATCCTTCCTTCTACTTTGTAAAGTCTTTATGGTTTACCAGGAACTTTTGGAAACAGAAACACTGAAGTTGTGGTATATGCTTATTACTTATTGAAGACAACTGATTTTGATGCAAGAAACAAAATGGGGAAACAAAGTTCATGAAACTGTATTTTTGCAACAACTTCCTACTCAACTTTCTACCAATAAAGATCTGTGAATCAGTAAATATTTGCTAACAAGATTTCTTCAAATATGCCTGAAAACACAGCTTTTAGTAAACATCAGACTTCAAATTTAATGTACATGCTTCTGCAACTACTCTTTACAAATTGTGGTAGGTGCATAAATTCATGCAGAACTGGAGCACACATAACTAAGGACATGTGGTGCATAAATTAAAGAAAAAAAAGAAGCATTAGCTGTAAGAGAAATATAGATCAATAGCATGGCTAGACTAGCTTTCACCACTAGCCTATTCATTCATATGAGACCAGTCCTCCTAAGGCAGGTCATCCTCCAGAAAAGTACAAGAACATTTTTTTTATTACTAAGTCAACACAACCATGAGTATAAACTACTTCTACCATTTTACACTAATTTTGTATTTCTGAGATTAGACTTGTGAGCAGACTAACTCAAATAACCATTTAATTTACTTCCAAAAGGAGAAAGAACCATTCCAAGCACTTAAGTGTGTACACAACTTTAAATGGGTAAGTAATTTCACTGTCATAGGACTACTAATGCATGGAAACTTAAGCACAAATGCATACAAAAATAACACCCGTGAGCTGGATACTCAAATGTAACGTAACTGTAAATCATAAATTGCATCTTGGGGCATAAACTTATCAAAGAGAAGCTGAAATTTTATTTACATTTACAGTATGAAAAAGGCTACAAATATACAAAAAAGCCAGAAGTTTTACCTTGTTCCTCCTCCATCAATAGCAAGGACTCGAATACCCCAGCCTTTCACAGGGTCTGTATATCCAATTATAGCTAAAGTCTCTCTAACAGCAGCCTGAAGACTTTCATCATTTGCCTGTCTTAGTCGCAGTAGGCATGGAATTAATTTTTCCTATTGATAAATACAAAGATATTTCATTCTAACTATAAGTTTATATCAAAAGAATCCATGCTTAAATTTACTAGTTTGGCATTTAAATATAAAAGTGATATATTAGTTAAACTGAGAGGAAAACTTACTTAAATCTGTATTTGCCCATCTTTATTTCTAACAAGGGAGAGGAAGGACTCCAATATTATGTAGTACACATAATACACCCCTCACTGATAAAGTAACTACCTATCACAATTAAACAATCAAGGTGAAATAGAAAAGCTATATTTATCAGCAGTTTAATTTTATTACGTTAATGTCACATTGGCCAAATATAAACTCAAGTATGGAGAACATCAAGTATAGCTAAGAGCTCAAGATTTTGCTGAATAAGTATCATAGTAACTGAAAATAGGAAATGCCTTCAAAGTACACTAATATTAAAACAAAACAAAAAAATCCTTACACTGAGTAATTTTAAATTTTACAATTACTACCACAAAGATATAGGGTATTATAATCAAAATGGGAGTAGTGAGTGTACTCTTTCGTAATAAAGTAACTCACATCTATTCATGTGGGTGCCTGACCTGCACCCTGCCCATATGATTCGTCTGGCCTGCACTCCATTCCCAAAGATTGCTTTTCCAGCAATTCTACAATCCATGTCACACACCTGTCACACCTTGTGGAAAAAGGCACGGGACTGAAATGCTGTGATTTGGCGAGTACTGCTAGAATAGTCTACCACCCACCTCCTGTCCTTTCACTGCAGGAAACAGAATGAGTAGGACTAGATTACATGAACTTATTTGATGGTTATACTCCACTCTGGTCATCTCTCTTCGAAGGAGGCATGCAAACAAGGATAAGAACTGTTGTGCATATGCAGATCAACTGTACCGTACATTCCCGTTGGGTGAACTGCGAAAGAGGACACAGTGTACGACCTTCATCTACCACTAGAATAAGCTATACTATCTATCCACATGACAACGCTGTATGCTTCTAAATTAAACATTGCAATCTTAAGAGCCTTAAGCTAAACTACTGATAGTTTGCATATGAATCTGCTTGAACTAGCTAAAAAAAAAAAAGCTATAGAGACATTCACATTGTAATCTTTACAAAGAGAAAATATGACACAGAAGAAAGTTTTATGTTATTCTATGCCAATCGTCTGTCAGACATTTATTTTCTGTCTAAGCATAAAGACTATCTGCACCTTAATTGCAACTCCTCTGCTCTCTGGAAATTCTAGAAGATGGTAGGTCAGTTCTTCAACCCTGCTGATACAGACTCTTCGATTAGATGATCTTCGCAAGGCTTGAACTAAAGCTCGAGTCCTGTTATCAACACTCACTCTTGCAATAATCTAAAAAAAGATAAAGTTATACAAATAACACAAAAGGGCTCTAAGGAATGTGTTAAACTTGTCAAGACTAGTTCCAGACTTATTTTAAGATTTCTCAGAAGTAATGGGCAGCATGTTGTACCAGATATCTGCTACAGGTTCCAAGTAAGCATTGCTTAAACATAAACAAGCAACGTTTTGAGTCTTTGTTTACTAGAAAAATAAATAAAGGTGGCTCACAGCAACAATACACCAAACAAACGTGTCCGCATGTGCTCAGATATATTTTTAGGGCAACTCTGAAATCACAGTATTTGGACCATAAGGATTACCATAACAACAACAACAAGGCAGCTATATCTATATTTATGTACTCTGTCTCTACATATATATGAGCTAGGTCTGTCTATATATATATATATATGTATCTCTACACACTATACACACATGTGCGCATATACTTATATACACTTTATAAACTTACATATACATATATACTTACATAAAAAGTACACACTTTTATATATGTATACATACATATACATATAAGTTTACATAACTTACATATGTCTATATGTTTATATAGTTTTTATATATGTGTATATATATCTATTTATATAAGTACATATGTACATACAAATGTATCTACACATGCATATGTACATAAGTACATACGTATATTTATGTAAGTATATATGTGTATATATGTATATTTACATATAAGTATATATACACATGTGTACAGTGTATATATACAATTGTATAAAAGATACACATACACAGAAATTATATATAAAGAAATAATACTAAGCAAAGACTTGCCTTTTCCCTCTGAAGAGACAGGTGCTTTTCTCTTTCTTCTGCAGTCTTAGCCTCTTTTGCTTTGTCCTCCTCATCTTTCTCAGACAATTCTTGTTCTGGCTGTTTACTCTTTTCTTGTGAAACAACTTTTGTATCGGATCTTAACTTGGGAACCAACCCACCAATGTAACTGTCTACAAAAGCTTGTACACTGTTACTGGGATATGAAAGAAAGTTTGCAATACTTTTTTTAGTGGAAACTGGAAGAGCAGTATTTGTCTTGTCAGCACCCAGAGTCTCTGCTTCAGGAACTAACGTAGCTGAATCCACTGTCTTTTCTTCACTCGTTACACTATTTTCTGTTGCACTAAGCTTATTCTTTTCTCCACTCTTAGAGTCCTGTAATAAAATATTCCTTTTTTTCTCTTGATCCATAACAGAATTATTACTAAAGTACCAATTGATATGATCAGCTACGAAGTTGTAAGTCTCTCCAAAACTTGTAGAAAAGTAGCTTATATGAAAAAGGTGGTTTTCAGTAGACGCCGAATCTCCTGGAGTATCTTCGGAAGTGCCACTTGAACTTATTAACATAGACTCCACATTTTCATTTGAGCAAGTGGAATTCTTTGCAGCTGGGCCTTTGTTGCAATCCTCCTGAGTTCTGGCATCTGTAACTTGTTTATCACTTTCTAGACTTGCATTGCTGTTACTTACATCTGCATTACTTTTATTTGCTTTTCCCAGAGAACCTGAGTGTGACTTTAATCGAGCTATCCGTGAAACCAGTTCACTGTGAGTGCCAGACACTGCCTTTGAAACAGATTCTAAAGTATTCTTAATTCGTGACATGCGATTGTTCACTTTTGTAAGTCCTTTGGAAGAAGAAGTTAAAAGTTTAGAAACTCTGTAGTAAAAAAAGTCATGGCTGTAAATGTATTTGTTATACCAAAATGTCCTGCTTCTGGCCCACTTACACTGAGGCTTGCTTGTATGAAAAACTCTCAGGTGAATGGCATGATTTACACTCCAGCAGACTTTAGGTCTGTATAAATACAGGTATTTGTTTCTTTGCTTCCACCAAAGACTTTTTGGGTTAATTACAAATAACAAATATGCGTCTAAAGATAAATGAACTGTCATTACTTATAAATAATTACACCTTTCCTACGTTGCTCGTCTACTTCATTCCAGAACATATATTTCAATAAATAACTCTTGTATCACAGTGTTATCTGAAAAATAAAATGAAATAAAAAAACAACAGAACAATGGAGACCCAAAACCAGTAACAAGTTAAACTAAAATCACTGAGTTGCTTAAAGCAGATGCAGCTTATTTATTCTTTCAAGCCAGATAAACATTGAAATCAAATAATCTCACGGGGATATCTACTGTTCAGGACATTTGGTAACGTCACCCCAACATTTTAATTGCAACATGCTATTCCTTAAAGGCCAGCTTCAGTCCATCTTGAGCAATATGCAACGCTTGTTGCAAGCATTGTGACATACAGAAAACTGCTTGCCAGTCTTTCCAATAAAGATAAATTTGTACCTCTTCAGCAAACTATATTGTGCAGAGACCAAATTTCAAATGAAACTGTCATTGTATGACCCTTCCTTTGCAGAATTCCTCCCAGGGCAGAAAGGACACCAATTCTTTGAGCAAAGCTTCAGTAAAACGCCACAGGTTCGAGGAAACGTTCCTATGCTAAGCAGGGGAGAGCATGCTATCGCCTACCAGGGGCACCATATAATCCCTACTCTACGGGAAAACGCAGAGGTCTCTGAGGGGGACCGGAGCTTTACACAAACCCCCGAGGGGGGC
>NW_010328953.1:0-215 GCF_000700745.2 Antrostomus carolinensis
CCGCCCCGCAGGCCCGACGCCGCGTTCCGGGGGGAACCGGTTCGGCCGGGGCGGGCTTTGGGGGACCGCGGGGCTGGGTTGTACGGGATGGGCTCCGTTGTAAGAGCTGGGCTCCTCTTTCGGGACCAGGGGGCTGGAGTAGATGATCTCCAGAGGGGCCTTCCAGCCGCCACCATCCGGTGCCTCTGCGGAAGCTGCTCTGGGCTTGTTTTCCC
>NW_010328953.1:364-684 GCF_000700745.2 Antrostomus carolinensis
ACTCTGGCCTCTTTTCCATGCTGCAGCTGCCGTTTAAGGTGTTTAGTCACTCCCGTGGTGCGGCAATATCTGTGGTGATTAATGGTTTTGCCTATGTAATAAGTTTATTTCAAATGGTTGGTACTTGTGCGTGTGTCTGTGTAATCTTCTTCAAGGGAAATAGTCACTCCTTTACCAAAAATGTCTCTCTCCAGCCCTCCTGTTCTTCAGATGCCAGGAGATGAACAGTAGGTGTTAGTATAGATCAGGGGTCCTCAAACTACGGCCGGCGGGACAGATACGGCCCCCCAGGGTCCTCAGTCCGGCCCACTGGGATTTAC
>NW_010328953.1:1073-3834 GCF_000700745.2 Antrostomus carolinensis
CATTCAAATCAAGCAGCCTTACTAATTTCTATGCATCTCTCCCCTCAGAGACACATCATAATCTCAGGAACCATGCACTCAAAATTGCAACCGTCTTTGGCAGCACCTATGTCTGTGAGCAGACGTTTTTCCCAAATGAAACATCTGAAATCTCCAATCAGACCCAGACTGACTGATGGACACCTGCATCACTTGCTGCGACTGGCAGTGACAAATATGGAACCTAACACTGACCATCTCATTAGCCAAAAGCAGGCCCACAGTTCACACTGAAATATTATTTGTTTTTGTTGATTACAATTGGTCTTCATTTTAAATATTGCATTCTTTTTCCTGTTTTTTTGTGCACTACTACAAATAAAATATGTGCAGTGTGCATAGGAATTCGTTCATTTTTTTCCAAACTATAGTCTGGCCCCCAAGAGTGTCTGAGGGACAGTGAACCGGCCCCCTGTTTAAAAAGTTCGAGGACCCCTGGTATAGATAACATACCCTGTATCACTTCCAGATGGAAATACATCTGTTTCCAGATTAGTTATTTAATTTTAAGTTTGTTTTGTGAAGTAATGTTGACTCAGAGAATAAGAGTTTTTATTTAAATTGATAATTGAAATATTTTTTGTTCTCTGAGAGCATCTGTATTCCTAGGAATGAGTTTTACGACTGATTAAGGTGGAAGATTTACATGAAAGCCTTGCTAAAACATCGGTATTAGATCTCCAGGCTGTGCACAAAGTCTTGTTCTGTTGCCATCAGAATAGGTTGGGGCGTGGATTTGCTGCGTTTGCATCTGCACTTCAGGCACTTGTGTAATGTCATTGAAAAACAAGTAACTTTGCATGTCCGTTGCACTGTGCTGGCTCCTTTGCAAATGTGCCTTGTTCTTTTATGTCCGCATAAACGATTCATTCCCGCGACTTCTTGGTCTAAAACCTGAACTACTAAACAGCTTCTTCAGCTGCAGCCACATGTGTGTAGCTTGTTCAGGCTTCCCCTCTGCATGGGAGAACATTCACGTTTGTTATTAGTTGCTTCCATACATGTTAAACACAGGCAGAATCACTACGCAGCAAGGGAAGAGGAAAATATGATAAACTCGTTGAACATGTTGCATGAATACCTATTAGCTGAATTCACAATTGATTATTCTCCTCTATACATAGAAAATGTGTGGTGGGCGTCTCACTGTCAGGGCCTCAGTGAGCTTCCTCTTGAAAATCAGAATAATCTTGTTATTGCTTCTGCTTAAATGAGTGAATAAATATTTAAAGAATTGCTTTGTTAGAGCATTATCTATTCTAATTTGATTACTGGCTGAACTTAATCTTACTTTCAATTAGTTTTATAATGCTTATGAATTATTACCTCATTTTTGCAAGGAAGAAGGCTGCACTTCTTTGAGGCAGAGAATAGTGCAAGCATGAGTCATCCAGTTAAGCTGGTCACATAATCTCATTGTTAAGATGGAGAATTTTGCTCTCACTAAAACTTTTATGTGATTGTTGTGAATGTATCATGTCCCACTGTATCTTTAAAAAATCCATTATGTGTAGGAATATTCTAGAAAGATGAACAGGGGGCAGAGTTCCTAATGTCGTCCCTGCAATATCTAAAATGGCTTAAAAATAAATTAGGTTTTTTGTTTGTTTTTTTTCCTTTCTAGCAAACTTCTGAAGAGAAAGAAGTCTGAAACAGGGCTGCAGGGAGTGACTGGAGAATGGTTTGAAGAAATACAAAGAAAAAAATTCCAGAATTACATTGATGTCAATAGAATGCTAAAAACACCATTAGAGCATCAGCTGAGGAACAGCAAAAACACCAGTGAGTTGCATTTTTCCATTTCCTTACCTATATGATAATGGTCACCAGACCAGTGTCTTGGAGCATTTCAGAGTGCAATAGCTAAGGAGTTTCTGAAAATGCTTTTGAGTTTCTTCTCTCGGCAAAGTTTTACCAAAGATACATTTTAAACATTACTGTTTCTTTACACAGATCCTGTTAAAGGCACAGCTAGGAGTCACAACAGAAAATCCCTGAAATTCTTATCCCATAGTTAAATCACAGAACAGCCCAGGTGGAAGGACATCAGAAGATCATCTCGTCCAGCCTTTTGTGGGAAAGGGAGCCTGGATGAGGTTATCTGTCACCCTGTCCGGTTGAATCTTGTAAACCTGCAGTGATGGGGACTCTACCACATCCCCAGGGAGGTTGTTCGAGTGATTGATTGTCTTCACTGTAAAAAAAAAAAAAAAAAAATCTTTCTTAAGCAAGATGAAGTTGCTGTAATTATAGTAATTATAGTGGTGGTTTCCCAATCCAAGTAGTAATGTTTGTTTTGTACAAAAATTGTTTCAGAGTTACCTAGTTTTCTTAAAGAAACCAGAAGCACCTAAATGGCATTTGGAATAAGAAGGTAGGGTAATCTGGGTTGGGGTGAGAGAGGTTTGACTGTACCGGTGGAAAACTTTTCCTGATAACACTGGGCTAAAGGCATGCCAGTGCTGATTATCAGGGCAAGTGACAAAGCCTGTAAGTTTGGGCTGACCAGGAAGCAGCTTCTGGAAATCTCATGTCACAGGTGCTGTTATCCATCCAGGAAGAAACACGGTGTTGCTATACTAGACATGGCGTTCTGTACTGTCTTTTTCATCTTCCATCCAGATAGTTTTCATGCATAGTATCTGCTTTTATGCCACTCACATTTCTGCATGTTTTTCACTGAGCTGTTACTATTTGTGCTTCATAGCAACTGAAAGCAGAG
>NW_010328953.1:3871-9092 GCF_000700745.2 Antrostomus carolinensis
TTCCTGAAACTGCAGACCTACGCAGAACAAATCCCTGATTTTCCTGCCTGTTTTTCCCCAACATTTTTTCCCTCTAGTCCACAGCTACCTACTGTTCTTTTCTTTCAGAGATTGATGCATTAGCTAACTAAACTGTGTAATTGTTCTCTGGTGTTTAACTTTGAAAGCTGCTGTTTCTATTTCAGATCTGAAGAAGGGGTTGTGTTCCTCATACTCTTGTCTGATATTTCCAACTGTGTAAGTTGGTTTAATAAAAGGTACTACTTCTACCCAGAAGCCTTGCTCTGTCTACACCCCTAGACCACCCTGGCTACAGCAGAGTGCTGTTAGGACTCTCCTGGTGTCACCTTCATTGTCAAGTCAGACAATGCCACCAAGAGTTCAGGCTCTGAAAGGAGTAAAGGGTGCAGCAGTTGGTCATACACAGTGATTGTCACTGAAGTGGAAGCCATGTATTACACACAGAATTTACATCACGTGACATGAATTACTCACTTCATTTTGGACTAAATGCTGCTGCCCCTTGCTGTTGTTATCAGTGACAGTTTGCTCTCATTCCTTGTTTTGCTTTCTCCTCCAGTCACTGGATAAGCCATTTTCAGGTTGTTGGATTGTTTCAGACATGTGGTGTTTTAAATGAAAAAAAAAAATAATAATAATGCGGTGCCTTATTTCTAAGTGAAGTCCTGTTTCCTTATGTCCTCTGGTTTCCTGTGGCAGGTTTTAATAGCAGACACTGCAGTTTCTTTCCTTAATCTATGAGCACTACTCATCCTCTCCTTCACAAGGATTGCCAGCTGCTTTTACAGGCTGACTGGCTTTATGTTCTATTTGGAGAAATCAAGCTATAACCTTCCCAAAGAAATCGTTCATGACATCTCACATTTAAAACACAGTTCTGACACACAGTTTGTAGCATAAAAATATACACCAGTACCTTCAAGTGGCCGTGTGTATCCCATCATGACGAATTGCATGATACAGAAGACACCTCAGTTTGAATTATTGTTACGTAGTTGCATTACAGTCTGCTAAACCATTTTACATTCAGGGTTGTCATATTTCTAACAAAGGCAAAAAGGAAGTGACTAAAGATTGTGGGTGCCTCAATTGTCAAATGTCTAATTTGCCTGTATTTTTAAATGGTTCTGGTTTTCAAATGGTTGAGTGCTGATTACTTTCTGAAAATCAGCCTCGTTTTATCTCACGTGTCACCCAAAACCAATAATACATTTTGAAACTTTAGACCTGTTTATCTTTCTCTTAGTCTTCTAGTTAGTCATTACTAACCAGCATGTTGCTTAGTTTGTCCAAAAATGTCAATAAAACTGGATTTTCCTGGCATAAAGGGTAAGCAAAAGAAAATTGTTTGTGAAGACATAACTTTTAATGTATATTTTAATACTGTATTTAATAAGAACTTGAAACAAATAAAATTTTTCTAATATTTTTAGATCATAAAGAATTTAAAATGCCATCCCGCGCAAATCCTCAAGCACAAAAGAACACTTCAGCATCCTTTCTGGGGTTCAGATCGCCTTTTGCTTGGCTTTTCTCCTTTAGAAAATCAAGGAAAAATCAGACTCAGAAGCAACCACGGTGAGCTATGATCAGAACATACATTTTTTTCCAGCTCTAAAAAAGTCTGTGAATTGTTCCATGTTTTGCTTAGATAATTTTGTTAAAATTAATTTTCCAGTCTCTTGCCTTTTACCTAACCGGGAAGACTGGGATTTTACTTGGTCATGTCATGAGAGATTATCTGTTCTGTGTCAGAAGAATGAGGACTAAGTGGCAAGTAATAGGTAAAGTCTCTTGGCTAAATTTGTTTTGCTTAGGTTTTGCATAAAGGCTTTATGTGTATGGAAGCCTCTAGCCTTAGCTGCAACCTGTTTAATTCCCTCTCAAGAGGACACGGTTTAAGGCGCACGGGGATCTGGTGCCCTATGGCTGTGATATAACAGGAAAGCTTTCCCAGGCCGTAGCAGAGAGTAGGGGCCCCAGGCAGCTCCACTGCATCAGTTCCCACCCTTTCTAGCCCAGAGGCAGCTTAGAGGCAGGCCTGCAGCTTTAGCTCTAGCCGGACAGACAGGGTGGCTCTCCAGTGCTTTTGCCTTCCATGCTTCCGCAGGGCTTTGGTTTCAACTGGATCGGAACCAAAGCTGGTCTCATGCGCAGCACTGGAGCATCCTTCTCCCTCGCCATACACAGGGTTAAAGCTGCTGTTCAGAGAGAACAGGGGCTGCTCTCAGGCTGTTTAGGCTGACTCATTTCTCCTAAATTTTGTCCTGTGTGGACCTGAATTTCAGCAATTTCACACACAATAGTGTGAAAACTATTTCTCCAAAAATAGTAGTGAAATACTATTTTTGTGTGTGCCTTGGGGAAATGCTTGGGACTGTTAATCACAGGTAAAGGTGCATTGTGCAGTGCTGTGAAATATAAGTATGAAGCTGCAAGATCTTTGGCACAAAGAGCTGGTTTTCACTCTGTGAGTCTCAGGCCAGTATTCTGGTCTGTGCCTGGGGCTCCTAGGTGGCATGACCGAAGAGAAAGAACAACTGTAATAAACAATGACTAGGAACACAAGCCTCTAAAGAAATGGTGATTAGTCTGATACGCAGGTTTTGTAGTACAGCAGCTTACCATTGTAGAATGTTTGTATCAAAGCAGAAGGAGATTTAAGGAGAGGTTTGAATAGAGGCTTTGTGGGTGTTTACTGGTAACAATTCTCCTACATAGCAACACAGCAAAGGAAAAAAAAAGTGAAGTTGTAACACTGCTCCATACATGTCATCTCCTGCCTTCTCTTTCCTGTGACATGGTCATGCCCCTTGTGCTGGGACACACCACCACCAGACTGCAGAATAAAGGGGCACTTGTGCAACTGAGGATCAGATTTCAAGAGTGCTTTGTCCTGGTGCTAAGTAAGGAAGCCAATACACCAATGGAGGTCTAGCCTTTGCAGTAGAATATAAGCATTGAAATGATCTCTTAATTTAAGAAGACAAAAAAAAATAAACCATGCCTACTCATTGCATCACCTTTTCTAATATGTGTTTATCTGGCTTTTCCACAGAAAATCTCTCATATCTCGGGCTCAGATGCCTTTGATTCCTTACTGAGCACAGCTTGAAAAATAAACAAGTCAATCCTGACGTGTAACTGAGCTGATTGCTACATTTTCTAGTCACGCCTCTCTGTCGAAAACTTCCCCCACCCTCTTCTAGGTGTTGCCGTGGCATGTGGTTTGCTTTATGCATAGACAAAGCACTGAAATAATCTGCCTCTCACCGGGCAGAATTATTTTGGAGACCTAGTGAAATACAATAGGAGGCAGCACTGTAAATCCTGTAAGTAAGCCTCACTGGCAGAAGCTTTTAAATAGCTAAATATTAATGGCTGTTTAGAGGGTCCTTTCTGTACTGAAGAGACAGTTTCATCAGCTGCGGTGGTGTTTTGCTGTGAGAATAAATTATGGAGGCTCCAAAAAAGAGTATGCCTATGTGGAGATACAGAAGATGCTAATAAAAGGTTTGTAACTGTGGTCTGAAGGTAGTGAAATGTTTGATCACTTTTGGTTCAAAGGTGTTTGGTGTTCTTGAAGTCATCCTTATTCTTTTCTAATATATAAGTGTGATTCGTACTGGAAAAGAAATGCTGTTTAATTGTGTTTTCAGCATATTTGAGTTATGTGTTTGTTGCTTAGCTGGCTTCTTATGTAGTGCTGGTGAGAATAGCATAGAAGAAAATTAATTACACTCTGACATTAGTTACACTCGGAGATGGCCTGGGAAGGACAGGTGCCTCAGTGAAAATACTGATTTGCAGCAGATTTAATTCATGGATTTGTATTATTGTCACCAGTAGTGACAGTAGCAAGTCCAGTCATCTTTTGCATTTAATCTTGCATTCAGTTACCATAAAAAGATACATATGTATGTAAATGAAAAAGTATAAAATATAACTCCTTATTTTCTATAGTGAGAAGTATTTTTCTGATGGCAAATATTTCTGAAATTGCACAGTAATTTAACTTATTTTCTGTTCATGAATAATAGATAATGTTTACGAGTGTGTGTGTATGTGCAAGTGCATGTGTGTGCGAAATATGTAAACATTGCTCAATATCCTTAGCCAAAAAAGAAACTGAATTACTTTTTCCTGAAATTAAGCAATATTTCTTTGGAAGTATGCAATAGCTTAGTTTTGAAATGCTGAAAAATTTAAAAGAGTTCAGAAAAAAATAATGAGGCACTTTGAGAAGTGGAGGGATTGGCATAGGGAGAAGATTAAAATAACCTTGTCTGTGTAAGTCGGCAGGGAGGAAAATAAAGCAGGGTGCAATGATCAGTTATTTCTGAAAGAACAGTGACAACAAAGACATGAAGGAATTTAGAATAGTGCCAGAGGTGCAAATGAAAATTTAATTTTTGCCTAGACTATCAGAAGACATCTCTAACATGTCTACTTCATGTAGCTTCATTGCAAGGAGCAATTAACACAACACTAAGCACAGCACCAGGTGGGGAGAACTGTAGAGCACCTTTGCACAGTAAAGCCAAAGAAGAAGAGCGCTTCTAACAGAGCTTTTACATTTTTGTTATGCATATAATTAAAATTGAGGTAACTCTCTAAGCCACAGGATTTCATTGAACTTGGTTTGCAGGAAATCATTGTAAAAAATCTGAAAGCTTCATTCTTAATTTGTTATAGAAGCATTAAAACATATTCAGCACCATTTTAGTTTAAAGGAAGAGCTACATACATCTCCGAGTCCTGGTTCTGTAAACTTCACTCACAGGGAGCGGTAACCCACTGAATTAATGGCTGTTCCTGTGCAGTTCTCCAAGGAAAAATGAGGAGTTTCGGATTCAGATTGGCCGGATCCTAAGCCCACTGAGGTCAACAGGCTCATTTCCTTTGGTTTCAGTTGGACCCCATGTCAGAGAGGAATCCTGGTTTTACAGTTCACAATTACAGAAGCAAAAACAAATTGCACCTTTCAACTGTTCTTCCCTGCCTGCAAGCACATTGCAAACAAATGACAAAGCACTTCAGGAGGAAAGGCTGGGCCACAAAGAACCTGCCAACAAGCCGGTTTATACTTGCTGTTGAAGCACGATAAAGTAGTCTACCCGAGCACGAGAAAGCTGTAAGAGCCTAAGAACAAGGTCATTCAAAAAGACTTTGAGACAAACAGGACTGAGCAGAACCATCT
>NW_010328953.1:9128-25253 GCF_000700745.2 Antrostomus carolinensis
AAAAAACAGTTTCTGAGACAGGGAAGAACTGGCAATAAGCACAAGCTGAGCAACGTTTCTTTCAGAGCTTTTGCAGGAACTGTGTTTGCTTAGTTGTAAAATAAGGATCTGCAGAATTGAGCAGACTCAGTGAAGTCAAGTCCTGTTCTTGTTTCTTTAGTTTATTTTGTGTCTGTGTGTCTGCAGGTCACCCTGTAGAACAGAATGCCTTTTATGTTCAGGGCTTCTCAGCTTGTTCTAACCACTGCATTACTCACAGACACTCTAACCAGTTCTCTGACAAGCCCTTGCAGTCCTATATAGCTTAGGAAAGCAGACGAGCCTTCTACCATGTGTTAAAAATTGGTAAATTAAGGCTGTTTCGGGTGAGTAGCAGCAAGTTCCAAAGTTCGCTCCAAAACCGATCTGCTGCCTGTCCCTTCTCCTTTGCAGGGGCAGAACACAGCTCTGCATCTGAGCAGGGTGAAATGGAAGAGAAAAACAATAGAATTGCAGATACAGATTCACAAGTAGTTAACTTTGGCTATTCGTAGTACCTACTAAGTTATTGTTGTTTGGAAAAGGAAGTAATACCATCTTATCATAATGCTGGATCGAAACAATTACTTTATGGCTGTTGCAGACATTGAGGTATCAGTAGGTTGAGTTCATTCTTGGCTGTGCAAGCTATGACATTTGCAAGCTGACAAAGCCAAAGTCAATGGTACATTTCCCCAGCATTTTTTTGGGGGGGAAAGGATGAATTCTTCATAGAACAGTCTTATTTCAGATGCTTCGCAATAGCTGTTAAACTGCTGGATATTTACTACCTAGTAAAATTGCATCACATTCCTTTTGAAAACCAACGTTTAAATCCTTCTGCCTACAGATATGACAGTTCTGCAAGCCTGTCTTCGAAAGGGGAGGAAATGGCAACGGTAAGTAGCTTATCAGCTTCACTGTCAGCAGTGTTTAAACCACGGATTTTTCAAAACCTGGTCCCCTTTGTTTGGGCTGTTGATACGATGCCTGTTTAAATAGTGTTCTTGCAGTTCTTGTTTTAAACGTTGAGTAAAATGTCTGTGTTGTGAACCTCTTGAATGCAACAGAGTGAGCTTGCCCTGTTAACTGTACAAGTCCAAAGCTTTCCTAGGTAAGCCCTAAGTCTAGCTCTGATCAGGTTTCAGTTCTCTCCTAGTAAGGGAACAATTGCATGGATTATTTCCTAAACCAAAACCCTCACAGATTTTGGCAACTGTAACCAACCTGCAAATAGGTCAAAATTCACACTGAATAAATAATCTAGTGTATTTACTTTGTTTCTTTTCATTTGTACAAGGGTGAAAAAAAGTAGCTGACTTGGGCAGGCAGTAAGGTAGAGCATCTCCTGTAACATCTCCATGTGCAGAACTACTGTGTAAATGTAAATTTTGACAGTACAAAATTATTTTTGTCTGAATGTTCCATTTTATAAGCACAAGCTCAATTTAAGGATGAAACAACAGATTTATTTCTGATGTAATTTAAGTGCACGCTGTTGAAATAACCAGATCTCCTCCAAGGATGATATTTGCTATTTTAATTACTTTATTGCCCTGTATTACTAACATGTCTTTCCTCCTCTTCAATTATGTAGTATAACCACAGAGAGGACTAAGAAGGTATAGAGTATATAATCAAAGGTATAGAGGAGGTAAATTGGCCACCTCCCTTCTCTCATATTTCAAAAACAAAGGCATAATCTATATTAATATATGACTGAACAAAGATCTTATCAGAGAATCCTGCATATTATATAAATAGACTATTACAACTAGACAAGTAAAATACTACGAATATTGAAAACTAAAAAGTAGTAAGGGGTTTTATTAAAAAAGGAGGAAGAGTCTCAGCTAAAAGAAATCAATAGTTGTCTGCACTTCTACCATCTGAGTCTGTGAGGTGAGACAAATATGGATGGGACAGGAACCTCTCCAGCTTAACATGTAAACTAAACTCACATGGGGAATAGGATATCATTTTCCCCACTGCTAAGGTAATTTATCACAGCCCCCTAAAGTGCTGTCTGGCAATAGAAAATTGACTGTGGTGTTAAATTATTAAATCTCTATTGCAAGGTCAGTGTGTGAATTTAAAATGTGCTGGTTATTAGGAAAAACTAAATTAAGAGAGAGAATGCAATAAGGGTGCATATGGAGAGAATTAAGTAAACTATGCCCATTATTATAAGGTCATTATAATTCATGTATCTAAAACATGCTACAGTAGGAGGACAAGATAAACAAATCTCCTTATTGCATATCTAATAATCTCTAAAATGCATGCATCTTTGCAATCTTCAGTTGTATATTTTAATAATACAGTATTTAATGGACCCACAAAGAGTTTACTAATCTCTGTGACTTGTGACCTGATTTGTGATGTGACATTTGTGAAACGTGATTTGAACCCACATGTAGAACTAAAATCATGTTGCCTTACAATTTTTTACAGGCTGAAATATGTAATTCCCCAATGTCAACTGAAACAAGTAGTCATTCTTTTGATGCAAACCAAAATGAAATGATGGAGAAAAGTACACAGGAATGGAATGAACAGCTAGAGAAGGAGTTTTTCAGTGGTAAGTGTGTGTCCTTACTTTGTTCTGATATTATTGTTACCAGAAGTGACTGTGGTGACTGCTTTCAGAGAATTTTCTGCAAAAGCATAAGCTGTGAAGATACGGCTCTTTACTTTCTAGCATAGTGGCTACTTTTTGCTAGCTTCGTGTGACAGCAGAATGTCTGCTCTGGCATTGACTTCAAGGTGTGTCACTGATCACTCAAGAGTGCATTTCATCTCCTACCAGTTCAGAAGAGTCACACCTTAAAAGCATACATTGGTCTGTGCTGATTCTGACAGCAGCCCATATTGCATCCTTTAGATGCAGACATACAGTTATGTGAGAAGAATTTCATCCCAGTTTCCTGCATGCATAATTTTGATAATGATGAATTACTGGGCCTGGTTTTATGAATTGTAAAGGCTCAAACCACAGAAGCACGAGGCATTGTGGCATTCTGACAGCTTTCTGGGAGCCCTTTTAGCCCCAGTCAAAAGTTGCTGGTTCTTTTTTTTTTTATTTGTCTCACTGCTGGGAAGCGAGGCAAGATCAGACCCAGCCTGTGGGAGTACAGAGATGTTCTTCCATAAACTTTGTCAGACCTATGCAAAAAATTGTCCACGAATATTACTTTTTACCACCCAAAATTACAAGAGAGCATGGATTGAAAGCATGATCGGGAAGCAGTGGGTGAGTTGGCAGTGCTGGAAGGGGAGAGCACTGCATGGTGGACAGTGATTCGTCTGAAACTCACATGCCTGTCACTGCTTTTGGGTGTCAGTCATAACTCTGCACATTTGCCCACTGACAGAGAAAAACTTGCCTGATGTCCTCCAGATTGAAGACTCAGAAACAACTCATCTTTTTTCTTGTTCTAAATTGACTCTCTCAGGAGTCTTCTCTCTTCTGTGCTGAAGAGAAACTTAGAAAAATGGAAAAAATTAGTACCTTTGTATCACCTTTTATTCCAACTATACATATCTAGCAGTTCTTTCTTAATGATTCTGTGCTGTTAGCACAGATCTGTAATGACTAATCAGTCAGTCTTTTTTATTTAAATTGATTAGGAAATGCTTCAACAATACAGCCAGTCCATTTGTGTTTATATCTTACGTGTGCTATTTTCAAAGTACAAAAAGAATACAGTTAGTGAGGGCATAATTGGCTTTGCCAATAAAAATGCTTCAAATACATTGCTGTCACTCAGTCTTATAACTGAGCATCTTGGTTAACTGAGCTGTATATACTGTTTAACCCCAGTTCCTGAGACTGTCTATATGTATAAATACAGCTTTGTTGATAGAATGAAACACAGGTTCTTAAGTGTTTCAATACCCTTTTTTATCTAGAAAATGCAATTTTCAGTGCTCATTTTAAAGTGATAAGCTACAGTTTAGTGGAGAATGTCTGTTCTGAATAGAACAAATGGTGAACATGCCAGACCACTGAATAAGCTTGTTTGATGGTTTGCAGGTTTCTGTGTTTTCTTACAGTTACATCGTAACTTTGTGAGCACACAGAAAGGTCCCTGTTTGCCTGCTGAATTATTTTCAGGGATTTTTTGTTTACAAACTAGACTTAGGAAGTTAACACACGTGCACATATATAGCGCATGAGTAAGAATTCAGACTTCAAATTGTTTTGTTTTTCTTTTAAATATCATAAACACTCACATTTACTTAAAGAGCAGTTTTAAGATCAGTCATGGAGAAGCTCATTTCTTTCCTTGTAATCATAATAGGTGACTGCTGAAAGGTGCTGTGGAGGAAGACTGTGGTTTGGGAAGGGTTTTGAACGCTGAGAAGCTGACTCCTTTCAAAACAATTTCTGATTATTAATGTAGTACATGAAAATTTTTAACATAAATAGTCATAAGATTATGAAAGAAAACAAAACCAAGTATCTTTTTTTTCCTGTGCAGTTCTAAATGATCTAGATGACCAGCTGGCCCAGGAACAAGCCCAAGACCCATTGGACAGGACAGTTCCTACTAGCAGTGCATCAAATGTCCAATACAGTAGTGCATTCCCTACTTCAACGAGGCAGACTGCTAGTAGGGGGCAACACAGAAATGACTGGAGTGACACGCCTGGCACATTTTTCCCAGATGGACTGAGAACAATAAGAGCCAAAGACGAACACAAGATTTTCATCAGACCAAGGAAATTACACAGTGCATATATAAACTGGCACCAGACAGCATTTCAAGAAGATTACAGATATGGTGATCCAGTCGATGGAAATCCCCATCTGCTAAGCAGCAGGCTGTCTTCTGTTTCTTTTGGACGGTCTTCAGAAGGTAGCTTATATCCTCCTTCCGTAACACAGAACAGTGGATTTAGGCACAAGAGCTGTGTGAACAGGGATACAGCAGGCAGAAGTTACTCTGTATGTTCCCTTCGAAGATGTCCATCATCAGTATCTTCTGACCAGCTATCAGCATCTAGATTACAGTATCCGCTGGCAAGGGAGAGCAACAATGGTTTTGTACCAAGGTTTGGTCGACAGAACCCAAAGAGAATTCCTCTGTCTTCTATTGTATGGAACAACACACCAGACTCTCCTGCACAAACATCAGCTCAAGAAAAAGTGTTTAGAACCCAATCGCTGATGGAGTTTCATGCTACAGACCATGGTAGATATCCTAGTCCTTTGCAGGAAACCAAGAAATATGCATGTTACCACTCAAAACACCAGTACAGAAGATCTGTTTCAAGCAGCAATTGCTTTAGTAGAGTTAGTTGCCCTGACCAAGCTGCTTCTCCGTTGCCCTTTGATAACTGGGAAAATTATCCATTATACAAATCGGAAAATAATCTCTCTAGATCCTACTGTAGAGATGCTTCTTCTCATGGCAAGTTGTATGCAAACCAAAAAAATTCCCTTTATGGAAAAAGAGACAGCTATCCTTCTTGGGCTGATATCCCCCCGTACTACAGTGATGACGCGTTTATTTCCCCTGATGCCAGCTTTGAAGCGATTATGGCTAATTTAAATGACCAGCAGTGGGCACATACAAAGAATGCCAAGTTTGGTTCACAGCACCTGCAGAACGATTTCCACATGTATTCTCCAGAAAATGCAAATATCAAAAGGATAACAAGAAGTGCAGATATAACTTTTTCAGAATTCACTGAGGGCTGTCAGCCTTGGCTAAGTTGTAACTCTTCAGTTTCCTCATCTAGTATCAGAACTGATGAGTCAGTCTTTCCTAATTTGAAGGACCAAACAAAAGCTGCAGGACTGAACAGGAATTCAGTTGTCGTTACCCAAAGAAGTACTAAGGCAGACTTTGCACAACTACAAAAGGCTGAAGGTATGAAACTGCCAGATGAAGACATGCCGTTGCGGTTGGTTTCTCAACAAGCAGATACAAACTACATCAGCGCCCAGAGTTTTCCCTCTAACAGCCCTGCTTCTGCCACGCTGCAAAGCGACGCATCTCTCTTTAACACAGTGAGATCAAGGAGACAAACCCAAGGCACTGCCAGAGGAGATATTGCAAAAATGTATACATCAAATGGTGATAAAAGAAATGTTCAAATGAAGGAAAATGATTGCCCACCCAACAGTGTGTCCAGTCAGCCTCCCTGTGTTTTGCCAGCTGATGAGAGCAGGAAGGAACCTTTTCTTCCAAGTCAGAAAGAATGGGAACATAATCAACATTATGCAGCAAAAAGAGAGAGCATCAAACGGGATAATCGGAGTGCAGAAGCCATTAACCAGGCCACTCCAAAGGGACAGTCCTCACTGCTGAATGCTGCTCCTGTTCCATCCACTGAAAAGTTAGCCAACTCTCAAGGCATATTGGCCTGTCCTCCTGAAGGTTCGTCTGACTCCTCACAATGCTCTCCACAAGCACTTTCTCATAAAGATAATTCTAAGAGTTTAGGAACACTAATGAGCTCTTCAGTAAATTGCACAGTTACTGAATCTCAAGCAAAAGGTGGGAAAAAAGCTCAAGCGAGCAGAATAGGTGTTACCAAAAAGATTTCACAGAAAGCACTGCAAAATACAAGCACTTTAGTGACTGAGGACTGTAATGGTCAATTCAGTGCTAGTTCTCCACAAAATGGAAATTCTGGAAATATTTATATGCGTAGCTTTGATGGAGACCCCAAGACCTCTGAACAGAGTTTAAGTTATTTTTGCCTTGAAAAGGAAACAGGAAAAATAAGGAGTAATTCACCTTGTATTGAAGGGCTTCACAAGCAGGACAACTTGCTGAGACATACCAGCAGCTGCAGCATTACTGGTTCCCCTAGCAGAAACAGCCTCAAATCTCCTGACCCACTTGTTATTTATTACACTTTGCCTAGAAAATCAGCTAGCATTGCTGGTAGTATTATGTCAGATACACCCATCTCTTTACCTAGAGAAAGCAGAACAACATACGATTGTTTAAGGTCTGAAGCTCCATGCAGAGCTGATGCCTGTTTTTCTAATCAGAAAGGTGTGTCTTGTTTAGACTCAAAACGTTCCTTTTTAACATCAGCATCATTAAATGCTGCTACAAGTAACAAAGAAAAAGATCACCCCAGTCCTTTAACCAAAAGTCCTAATGATTCAGTAACTAGTAGCACGTCAGTTGAACTGTCAGACGGATGTAAACATCTAAGCAGAAGAGAATCCTCTGTGTTTTCAGATTGTAAGGAGAGGGGAAATTTTTTGCAGAAATATAAAACTACAAGCACATTTACAGTTTGTGTTGATGAAGATCATGTCAAGTATCATGAACTAGTTTCAATATATTACACATTACCCCGGAGGCATTCAAGAACATTTTGTAACATCTTTAGAGATAATCCAGAGGATGCAGATTTACCTTGTCCCAAAGAAAATGCTCAGTCACCAAGAATACAAAACAAGAAAAACGAAGGTCATGTCAGTTTAGCAAATGTTTTTTTCCCCAGTACTTTGGAAAAAGAGGTGCCTTCATATTCTTCTGACCAAGTATCTTCAGCTCTGGTCACACCTCAGAACTTAGGAACTGCCGTTGATAGTGCAGAAGAGAATTCCCACTTATCTCCTACCTCTGAGAAGATACGTACTTTAGAATCAGTGAGTGTGGTACATAAGGGGAAAGATAGTTCAGCAGATCATTCATTAGCAGAAAATGTGCTTTCTGACATGGTGGCAAAAGAAACTTCTTTTGGTGGTCCACAATCCACTGCAATAGTGGCTAAGTCAGGTAAGGCCATTTCTGATGCTTCATGCATCCAGAATACAGAAATATGTGTAAAAGAAAAGGAAATTTTACAAGCTGCCACACCGCTAATGTCCACTTTATCAACCCCTCCCAAGCCAGGCAGATGTTTAGAGAATCCTTTGTATTCTACTTCAACAAATAAAAATATTACACAGAAGGGAAACCCAGGAAACTGCTGTCAGCCCCCTAAAGAGAACACCAGTAACAATCTGAACAGTTCACCCCTCCACCCAGGAGAGAAGAGCTCCCTTGGAAGGAACAGTAACACAGAGCGTGCTGACATGCCGCTTCCTCCTGCGGAAGACACGTGCAGGGATAGTGCCAAAGTCAAACAGAGAGTAAATTTCCTACACCAAACGACCTCTCTGTATAATAATAAATGTAGTGGACTGCAATTAAGGGCTGGCAGTTCAAGAAAAAATGCAAATGATTTAAACTCCTGTAGCAAAGTGCTTTCGGAGTCTCAGAACAAAGCATCTGAGGTAAGCACAGCCTCCGGTGCTGATCCATTACTTCAGCTAGACAAAGCAGTCAGTGCAGATACTGAATTAAAGAATTCAAAAGTTAAAAAAGAGCAAAACTCACAGAGTTCTCAGATGGGCAAAGATTATAGTGGTTTGCAGGAATCAGAGAGGCCCTGTGAAGACAGCCTGAACTGTAAAGATAAAGTCCTCAGGGTTACACAAGATCAGAAGATAACACAGAGTGCAGAAGATGAGAACAAGCTTCTCTCTGACTGCACAAGAGACAAAGTCAAAGATATAGAAAAAAGGAAAAACAGGCCTTCAATTAAAAATAAACTGGCAGCTGTTTACAAAACAAGTCGAAAATTTTCTAGTAAAAATTTACCCCCCAAACCACACATAAGTAACATTTTTTCACAGAATGATGGAAGTGTCACTTCTTTAGAGGTCAACATGTCCCTTGACTCATTGATTTCAACGGATTCCCACCAGCCATTCCTGCACTCGGACAATGAAAATCAGAATCACAGTCTGGACCCTGATAAGAATATGCCAAGATCAAGAACAGCTGAGAATATGACTGAAAATCAGAATAATCCCTCTTTGCTTGTTAATAACACCAATTGGAGGTCTTTTACAAGCTCATACACCCAGAATGAAGCCGTCGGTCCCAAAAAACCTACAGTGAAAGTGGAAAAGAGGCCAAGTCTTACAACCCTCTTTCCAAACAAAGCAGTAACCACAAGAAATAAGAATTCCCAAACACTTGATCTCAGGTTAGAAAGCAGAAGCCAGCCCACCTCTCCCAGTGCTACTACATCAGACCCACTGGATGATAAGAAAAGAAGAACTAGCAGTCGTGCCTGCAGTCCTCCCTTGCCACTTCTAACTGACAAAAACTCAAACACATACGTAAACAGCTGCTTGCAGGCAGACATATGTCCAGAGCAAAACCTGACTTCCCAGACAGTGCTTGGTCAGTGTCAAAATACCTCTCAGTCTGTTAATTTAAAAAACGCTAACTTGCGTAGCTATCATCAGCTGTGCAAGAGTCACGCCAAAAGTCAGCGTGAGCGTCACCTTTCTGAGAGTATTTGTGCTCGAGATGCCCACGAGACCTTTGCCTCGGGAGGCAATATTCTACCAAAAGATGGTGTACATTGGAAGAGATTTAAATCTTACTCAGAGCTGTTGTCCTGTGATGAAAATGAAAACTGGGCATCAGATGATGAAAAATGTTACAGCACTAGAAATTTGATGTATCCTTCTGTTGAATTTGGTATATTTGGCAAAGAACAGCAGTTGGCTTTCCTGGAAAATATCAAGAGGTCACTCACAGAAGGGCGATTGTGGAGACCTTGTCTTCTCAATAACCCTGGTGCTCTCAGAGATGGAGAGACTCCTTCTATAAATAGGGCTGAGCTTTTGAGCTCGAGTTCTGCTGGGAGCAAAATGTCATCGGCTGCTTCATCCCCCCGAGAGCCGGCTGATATCTACCGGGAAGACCCAGCAGCTTATTCGGACTCAGACAGTGACACCACCACCGACGATGAGTACTACTTAGATGAGACAGATAAAGAATCGGAGCTGTGAAGGACCCATGGTACTAAGATGGCACGATAGCTTGGTAGTTTCTGGGCAGGTAAAAGCATGTTAAATACTTTGAGCCAGTTCTTATGCTGCCGTAAATTGGTACAACTTCATTAGTTTTCAAGAAGTTAGTATGTTATGTTAGCTGAGCATTTGACTTTTGTATTAATTATGTGGCTTCACCATTGTTGTTTCTCCTCATAGGGAAAAAGAATGTTAAAAAATCTCTTCCTAAAATAATAGAAGGTAAACAACTGTGGAGCTTTGGGCAGTGTAACTCCAGAGATGGCTTTCCTCTGAGTCAGCAAGCAGTGGCTTAGACTCCTGCCAGCTACTCTGTGCTGGAATGGATAAATTCTAGCTTGAGCTACTTTTTCTCACAAGACTTGACAGAAAAACAAGAGGTTACTTTGCTGATAAATTGCTGTTTCTCCAATTTTCCTCATATACCAGATCATGCATGATAATGCCAATCCATCCCACCCAACAAACACCACCACAAAACTAAACCTGTTCAATTTTTACAGCATATTCTGTATGAATGTTCTTTTTCTGCATTCCTGGGAAGCGTTGCAGCAGTGTCCCCAGGCGTGCTTGTTCACCTGAGGTGGATTCCACACCGGGATTGTTCTCCTCAGCACTGCGAGAGCAATGAGCAGTGTGAGTTGCAGAAGTACTGCCAGTACATAGGAAACACTTCAGCAAAGGGCACTGGAAAACTCACCAAAATTCCTGTTAAGAAACACAGCTGAGCATGGAAATCTGCTTTTCAGACATGGGAGATTGATAACCAGCACAGGTTTGGTTGCAGTTGAGATGAACGGCCGGATGACTGCTGTTGATTTAGGAACAGGTTAATTTGGGTGAATAATCCAACCCTTTAAACCATGCAAAATGCAGAAAGATTTACCCTATTTATTTCCTATCTAAACCTCATAGGTTGAATCCTAAGTTGTCCTAATAGTGGGAAGACAGTCGTGAGCGATACAACTTGTTATGTCCCTCAGTTCTGCCACTGGCCCTGTCCTGGGCTGGTCCCAGGGTGAGGCACCTGCAGCTGCTGAGCATCTTCAGGGCAGCACCACCTGAAGTGGCCTGGGAAGGCACTTGGCCAGGCCACAACTGCGCCAGGGTTTTACATGTGAAGTAAATAAAACCAGTAAGAAATGCTCTTTGCCTTTTGACAATTCACCGTCCCTTTTTGGTATTTTTCAGCCATTCCTCTTGACACCGCGGTGCTTTTTGTCCTTTGAACTGAACGGCTGTAGACATTTTCCAGTGGCTCTTTTTTGGCCACGCTAATAATGTGGTATTATCACTCAGTGGCTAAAACTCATCCCTGGCCTTTAAATTTCTAACTAAGCTTTGGTCTCTTTTTATGCAAAATCAGAAGTGGCTCACTGAGCCAGAAGATAGTATTTTTAAATAATTATGCATTTACTTCTACTTTATTTCTAATTTCACATATGGTCTAAAATGTTGATCCGTATTTTTGATACACTTTTTAATTCAATAAAATTTCTGTAGGACATAATTATATTTTTGTACCTGGAAGGACAGTATACTGGTATTTTAAAATAATATGTTTTACTCAAAACAAGCAATGCTTGTGTCACTGACTACTCCACAAGATACTAAAAGATGAAAATATTATAGTAGGTAACTGGTATCCTTATTTTTTTATACTGTAAACTTCGTTAAAGAAGTGGGTCTGTAGTTCAAATCTGTACCGATATATAAGTATTATTACTTTATACTGGGATAATTTGTCTTTTGTTGTGTATAGAAGGACTAATATAAAATATGTATTTATAATCAGAATCAATCTCTACAACGTGCTTGTTTTGGAAGGATGTAAATGTATGCTGACATGTGCAGTGCTGGAAGGAAACCAGTATAAATGCAGTCTTCTAAAATGTGGTAATCTAAGGAGAAATTATATTTTTCTGTAAACAGCTCTGTTCTGTATGTACAGGATTCTGTAGAGTAAGACAATAAAACCAGCTGAGTATCAGTGAGGAATTTCTGCTGCTGTACATTTCTGCAAAATATGTTAATCCAAAAATGGGGAATACCAGCCTACATAGGGTAAAGAATAATAAAATAAATGTTTACAAGGCAAGTAAGTGGTCATACAGTTTTTCTTGAATAGAAGTGGATGGTTTAGAACATTTTTATTTTTTTAAATAAATATTTTCTTCTTGTTCAACAGAAGTTGGATTAAGTTCTCACCTTGTTGGCATATTTTTTTTTTTCATTTGCTATGCCATGTATGTACAGGAAATCAGGTGGCTTGATTTAATGTAAGCAAGTAAAAACTGCTTATGGTCATAAATCAGTTGTGGAAGACTGCAGCCTACTGAGGATCTGTAAACAAATACTTACCATGAACACTGGTATTCTGTAACACAGTCAATTGCGTGGAAACATGGGGAGAAATACCCTTTGAATAGCCATCAGCTATCAGATCATTTGGTTTAGGAGACAGATTTTGACACCTTCGCTCTTCCAAGCTTTTTCTTTGGCAAAAGTATATTCCATAAACATTCATAATTTATAAGATTTTCATATTTTAAATTATTTGTTTGAAATATATTCTGCATTAAAATGAAAATAATTATTGGTGCTGTGTTTATTTTTCACTTACTGTGAATGCCACAGACAGGTTATTTAAAAAAAAATTAAATCCAGCATCTTAGTATTGTTGCCAGGGTGCCGACAGCAAACGATGCCATCGGTGTAAAACAGGGCAGCCAGCCGGGTCCGTCACGCAGCTGCAGGTGGTGGTCACGCCGGCCGGGTGGCTCGGGCCTGCCTGGCACCGACAAAGGAGGTGCCGGCTGAGCGAGGCGCATCCTTTGCCTGCCATGGCGCTGGCTGGCAGCACTTGGGCAGCTAATGATCCAGCACTGCTGCCTTCTCCTGTCCTGCCACCTGATCAGTCTCTAGTACACAAACAGTTTTCCATCAGCAGTAGCATCTTTACAGTAGACATGTTGAGCCCGTAGCGAGCCTCACGCCTACAACTTGCCTTGAGGAGCCGATACTCCACGCAGGAGCCAAGGGTGGTATCTGATGAGCAGTTTTACAAGGTGATGAGCTCCACGTGAAAATCACTTCAGCTGGAATTGGGCCTGAGTGGAGCCTGGCTGCCATGTGCAGTGTGACAGCGCGTGAGACTCACCACTGTCTTTCAGCTTTAATTACTACAGCCAGTGGATGTGGTACCTGAGTTCCGTGACATAATCCCTCTGCCTGGTTTCAGAAGGAAACATGTTTATGAGCGAAGGTTAGAAATGTCATAAACATTTCTCTCTAGATCTCTGTCCACCCATTAGGTCACTCGTGTCCCCAGATGACCTTTGACCTTTCTAACATCTCAATTACATTTGAAAGAAGGGACAGAAATCTCATTGTCTCATCACAGGGTAGCCCAGGCTGGGCAGGACCTCAGGAGGTCTCTGCTCCAACCTCAGACCAGGCTGCTCAGGGCTTCATCCAGTGGAAGCTTGAAAATCTCTGAGGTTGAAGACTGGACAGCCTCTGTGGGCAACCAGTGCCTCTACCTGACTGTCCTCATGGAGGAACCATTCCAGGCTGAGCCTCTTCTTCCAACTTATGCCTGTTGTCTCTCATCTTTCTGCCCTGCACCATCTCCTTGATGATCTCCCCAGGGGCACTTGGGGGCTTCTGTAAGGTCCATCCCCTCCTCAAAGCCATCTCTGTTCTAGGCTGAGCAAGCCCAGCTCCCCCAGCCTTTCCTCACAGGGACAGCGCTCCAGCCCCACCACCTCAGTGGCCTTCCCTGAACTTGATCCCGTACATTGATGTTTTGTACTGGGGAGCCCAAAGCTAGACCATTAGCTAGATGTGGTCTCACCAGTACCGAGTGGAGGAGGAGAACGACTCCCCTTGACCTCTGGCTCTGCCCCTGTTCACACAGCCCAGGCTGCCATTGGCCATCGTTGCTGCCAGGACTCGCTGATGGCCCACATCCCCCTCGCTGCCCGCCGAGACCCTCAGCATCATTTCCTCAGACCCGGCAGCTGGTCCCAGCCCGTACCAGCGCAGGGGTGGATCCTTCCCAGGGACAGGGCCCCAAGAGCACCAGCAGCCCTAACCCTCACCTCCCCAGGGCTCCCCCCCACCCTGCCCACGGCCCAGGACACCATTCCAGCCCAGCCTGGAGTCATCAGTCCCTGCCTCAGCGATGCTGTAGGACATCGGTCTCCATCTCCCCACAGCGCTGCCTGGCCGGCCATGGGCTCCGCTGAGCCTGGCCCCACCGGCAGGCTGACATCCCCAGGGCCCTGCAGCCATCCCAGAGCTGTGTCTGACCCCAGTTCCCCTCACAGGGCCTGATCCTGATCTGCACATTGATGTCCTCTCCTGACCTCAGCCCTGTCCTGTCCTCACGAGCCTGCTGGGTGATGTGGCCTCTCGGCTGCCCCAGATGCTGGGGCAGGCCCTGATGAAGTCCTGCTGCCCACCATGGTGCTGTGCTCCCCGTCCCCATGCCCAGGGAGCAGCCTGCCCTCAAGGCTCCCTGGCACCCAGGTGCAGGACTTGTTGAATTTCATGGCCCATTCCTCCGCCCTGTCCAGGTCCCTCAGGATGGCAGCCCTGTCCTCAAGCACACAGACTAGTCCCCCTGTTTGGCATCGTCTGAAAAACCAGTGATGGAGCTCTCCATCACCTCATCCCAGGCCAGGTCCTGCGGTGCTCCTTTTATTACCAGCAGTCAGGTGGAGATGACCCATTAACCAGCTCCTTCTAAGCTCCACCAACTATCCTGACAGTTTTCAACCCATCTGGTTGTCCACCCATCCAGACCATTACATCCTAACTTGGATACAAGAGTGTTGTGGGAGACAGTGATGCCTTTGCTAACGTCAAGGTAAGTGAGTTTCCCTATTCTCCCCGCATCTGCAGAGCCAGGTTATTGCTGAAGGTGGATGAATCCACACTGACTGCTCCCAGTGGGCATCGTGGTGATGAGTTGACAGTTGGACTGGATGATCTTAAAGGTCTTTTCCAAACTTAATGATTCTGTGATTCTCCAAATGTGCTCCCAACTGGTGCAGAGGGAGAGGAAACCTGTCCTCGCCGATCCCACCACTGCAAGCAGCAGCCAGAGATGCACTACCTGGCCAAGAAGCACATATGTAACTCCAGATTAACACTGTATGTGTTTTCTCTTGCCTGTTGGGAGTATCACACATGGTATGTCGGTGGAGGTCTGTGGTTATTAACCACAGATCTCCACTGACATACCGAGGTGAGGGAGTTTAGGAGACTAAAGACAAAAGCAAGGAGGAAACCAGACTGGATAATTCCACTTTCAAGGAACCTGTTTCTCATGGTCTGTGTACGCAGAGACTTGAAGTTCGTGTTATTCCAAACCATGAAGCACTCATTTGCGCCCTCCTTGTTTTGCATGTAAAATCCAGACTTGCAGGGAAGCCTGATTTGGTTCTTCTACAGGTGGGTAAGTAAGTTCCTCATCTACCAACACCTTGAAATATTTCCTAGCAGCAGCAAAGGCACTTCTGATAAAAATGATACAACCACCTTAGCAGACCAGTCATTGGGGGTTTCTCCTCTTTATTAATTTTCCATTATTTTAAATCGATTAAATTACTTTGTTGTTACATTTTCTAGAGCATAATACCATGATCTGAGGAGAGCCACTTGCCATACCTCACCCGCAGCCCCGAGAGTGCTCCTCAGCTCTTGAACACGGGTACGTGCCTGAGCCATGCTGGGATGGGCGCTGGGCTGAGGCGTGAGCTCGGCCTCTTCCCCAGGACGGGAAGGGGAGCAACGTGCCACAACATCCCAGCGGGGTCCCTGCTCCGTCCTGCCCTTTCAATGCTGTGGGAAATCCTGGTAACAGTGAGGAGGAATTTTAAGTTATGAGTTGTTTGGGTTTTTTTTCTTTTACAGCAATCCTGGCTGTATGTGAGCTGACACAGGCAGTAACAATAAATAAACCTTGGAGATGTGACGATATTTTTTCTCTTTAAGTTGCAGAAGGCCTGTTCAGTTGCTGGCTGAGTTGTCCCCTAAAACACCGGTAACCTGTTGCTTGAGGGGGACCACACAGATCACCTGCTCTCCAGCTTCGCCTGCGCAGCGCCCACAGCCAAGGGAAGGAGAAGTCCTCAGATTCAGCGAGGTTCAGCGCAGACGAGCGGGTGGGGGACTCATCCCTCCCTCTCCCACCAGCTTTACTGTATCTTCCCCGGCTCTCCGAAAGCGCACGGACCCGCTCAGCACCT
>NW_010328954.1:0-215 GCF_000700745.2 Antrostomus carolinensis
TTCTACGTTCCCCCGACCCAGGAGGACGGCGTGGACCCTGTGGAGGTGAGTGGGGGGCCGGTGGCTCGGGCAGAGGGGGTGGCTGGGTACCCTCCCCTGGCCACAACGCCCTTTCCTCGCAGGCCTTCGCTCAGAACGTCCTCTCCAAGGCGGACGTCATCCAGGCCACCGGAGATGCCATCTGCATCTTCCGGGAGCTGCAGTGCCTGACGCCC
>NW_010328954.1:323-630 GCF_000700745.2 Antrostomus carolinensis
CAAGACCCCCTACCCGACCGTGCTGCGCCTCTTCCTGCTGCCGCACAAGGACCAGCGGCAGATGTTCTTTGTGGTGAGGAGGGGACCGGGGTCTTCCTCCCCCGGGGAAGGGTGACAGGCGACACATTGGGGGGATTTCAGGTCCTTGATGCCTCTTCTGTCTTCAGATCAGCCTGGACCCCCCCATAAAACAAGGCCAGACCCGCTACCACTTCCTCATCCTGCTCTTCTCCAAGGATGAGGACATCTCCCTGACCCTCAACATGAACGAGTGAGTTCTGCTCCTGCCAGGCCGCTTCCCTGAGCC
>NW_010328955.1:0-1846 GCF_000700745.2 Antrostomus carolinensis
GCTCAAAGCTGTTGAACTGGGGAGGGAGAGGATGGACAAGGGGGTCAGTGGGGTCAACTGAACATCCAGTGGGGTCAACAGAACGCCCAATGGGATCAATATGGTCAACCTGAGGCCGAATGGGGTCAACTCAACACCCAATGGATTCAACACAATGCCCAGCAGGATCATCAGGGTCAACTGAACATCCATTGTGGTCAGCAGAACACCCAATGGGATCAATGCGGTCAACTCAACACCCAGTGGGGTCAACTCAGCACCCAACAGGGTTAACTCAACACCCAGAGGGGTCATCAGGGTCAACTGAACATCTAGTGGGGTCAGTGGAATACCCAGTGGGGTCACCTAAATGCCCAGTGGAATCAATGGGGTCAACTGAATGCAGAGTGGGGTCAAACTGAGACCCAACGGGGTCAACTCAGCACCCAAAGGGGTCAACACAAGGAGGTCAACCGGGCCTCACATCGAAGATCTCGAAGCCAGCGATGTCCAGCACACCAATGAAGTACTGACGCGGCTGCTTGGTCTCCAGCGAGTTGTTGATCCTGGTCACCATCCAGTTGAACATCTTCTCATAGACCGCCTTGGCCAAGGCCCCAACGGCGTAAATCACCTGGAAGAAGGATGTCCCACTGGTGAGATGGGGCTCTCTGTGTCCTCCTCACCATTTCACCCCAAAAGGAGGAGGTTTTGGGGACGTCCTCCTCACCTGCTGGACATTCTGCCCCTTGGTGACATACTCGTTGCCCACTTTCACCCGGGGGTGGCACAGCCCCTTGAGAAGATCGGCCGAGTTCAGCCCCATCAGGTAGGCCGACTTGTCCGCCTCTGAGGACCGCAGAAGAGAAGACGTGAATCCAGAGGACCGTGAGGTCCACCCTGATTTCCACCCCTTGACCATGGGTCGACCCCACCTTCAGTGCCGTCCGGTTCTGCCTGCTCCTCCCGTTGCTTCTGCTTGAACTTCATGTTGCCAAAGTGCATGATGGCACCTGTCAGCTTGTAGATGGAGTTCTTCTCCTCTTGGGTGAAGCCCAGGACGTCGAAAGCGCTCTGTGGGGCAAAAAAAAAGTTGGGTCAGGGTCTTCTCCAGGCAGCTCCCTACCTCCCATCATGTCGTGGCGCCCCCATCTCACATCGGTGGCCAGGAGCTCCTCTGCATCATCGATGGATGGCACCGTGGTCTCTCCTTGGGAGATGAAGGCGTAGTCGTAAGGGTTGTTGGTCACCAGCATCATGTCTGCCAGAAGATAGGGTTAGGAGAGGCAGGAAAGGGGTGTGGTCAAGTGTCCTCAGGTGAGGTGGGGGCGTGGCTCACCCAGCAGCTCAGGTTTCTTGTTGGAGAGGATCTGGTAGTAGATGTGGTAGTTCCTCTCAGCTTTGAGCTGGAAGATGACACGAGACTTCTCCAGGAGGTCTAGATGGAGAGATGTTGGGTGGAGGTTGGGATGAGGAGATGGAGACTCAAGGAGATGGAGGGATGAGGAGATGGAGATAAGGAGACAGATGAGGAGATGGAGGGTCAGATGGATGGATGGATGGATGAGATGAATGGAGACACAAGGAGATGGATGGAGATATGAATGAAAACATGGAGACATGGGGTGATATAGAGACCAAGAGATGGAGGGTTGGATGGATGATGGGGTGAGGAGATGGAAATAGAGGGATGGCTAGATGGTGGGATAAGGAGATGGATGGTTAGAGAGGTGAATGGAGAATGGGGAGATGGAGACACCAAGAGATGGAGGGTCAGATGGGTGGTGGGACAAGGAGATGGATGGATGGTTGGATGGATGGATAAGGAAATGGATGGAGACAGGAGGAGTTGTGGGGACCAAGGGAT
>NW_010328956.1:0-21814 GCF_000700745.2 Antrostomus carolinensis
CCTTTGCCGCCTGAGCAAACGGTGCCCGACTCCTGCCCTGGCAGTGCTGCTTCCCCACAGTGGGTTGAAGCCCACCCTTCCTGCCACCTTGTCCCTGAAGCATCCCTGTGCAGCTCAGCCTCAGATCTCAGGAGCATGTGCTGCAGGTTCGACTCCCAAATGATCTTCAGACACTGGTGCCAGGCAGCTGGACTTGCAGAAGGAGCTCGGTGTCGATCTCTGTTCAACTTCACGGTGGTGCCATTGCCAGGACCTGGGGCTCCCACGGACGCAACCCAGCTTGCAAATGAGATGCAATTCTTTTTGAGCCAAAGATAAAAGTATGCAGAACTGGCCTGCACAGTTAGAATTCTGTCCTGCATTATCTAGTAATGATGGCAGTGGGCTGAAAGACGGGACTTCTGGGTTCTCCAGCTCGTTCTGCAGCCAAGGCTCTGAGATATTTGCAGGGGTGTTGCTGAGTTCATTCTTCATCAGTGGTGCAGTCGGAAGCTGTGTGTTGTGTGTTACGCAGTGATCATAACAGGGTTTCAAATGCAATATCCTCCACTTCCCATCCATCTAACTCCAGTGATGGCGATGGCACAACTCCTTTGCTTTCAGTGGAGTTATACCAACATAAAACTGGAATAACCTGGTGAAGAGTTTGATCTTCAGTGTCTTGTAGCCTTCTTGGCAAAAATGTGAAAGCTCAGTTTGTAGTATTTTAGCCTACTAGAGCTCTAGAATCTATTCTAAATGCGAAAAACAATCTTTCTTCTGAGTGACCTGTATTGCTCAGTATATTTTAAAGTACAGGAAAATGTCATGCATATTCATAAACAAAATTGCCACCTGTTTTGGTTTACCTGTCTAATATCAGCCCTGCCTTTCAGCTGAATGTTGGTGCTCTATAGAAAGAGGAATTCCTGACTGTTAGGCACTACTTTGATCAATACTAGAAAAGATAGTTTCCCAAAAAAAAACAAGTATGTCCTCAGGTTTCCCGTATTTGTAGAAATTTTGTGTCATCAGTCTAGTCTGGGAAATCACAGTATTTCACAATGGGAGAGTAATATTTTCATCAGTGACTGCTTTTTCAGCTCTCAGTGAGAAGGCAGATCACTGTGTTTCCTGTCAACTGCCCAAAGAAACATACGGTGACTGTTCCTGTAAATCACAGGTAGATATAGGTATAAATACCAATATATATTTAATTCCAGATCTTTGGCTGTTTGAATTAGCTGTGCTTGTTGGAGTTCATTTATAAGCATGGTTGTATTTTTGAACTTCACATAAATTGTTTACTCTCCCCTCTACAAAACCAGTGTTTCTTCTGTATTGTCAAATTTATTCACTCAGGGTTGCTTATCTGTCCTTCATACTGGCAACAGATTAACCACAGTCAGTTCTAGCACTTAGTTACTGTGGTACATCATAAACTGTATCATGCACTCACCTCATATTTATTAAGGGAAGAGACTTAAATAGGGTCTGTCTGATATCTTTTAGTCTCCAAAGAAATATTTTTTTCAAAACTTGTGCTGTAATTAATCTCCTGGAAACCTGAAGAAAGAAAAATTCCAATTACTTACAAAGGGTGTTTTCTGGTTCTTAAGCTTCTCAACAAAATGAAGGAAAACACACCCCTTTTTATAAATATCACCTTACAGCAATTTTTAAATGTCACTGTAACACCATTTATTTTTGCAATAAAGTCCCATTTGTTGTATTAGAATAAAATCCTATAAACACATACTCTAAATATGAGCAAATTCTGAACTACAGAACACTGACTTAAGCTTTAGAACACTGTTTACTGTTGGCTAATGAAAGCTTGCTTCTCCTAACAATTTTGAAAGTACAAACCAAGGAAAACTAGGTTACAGAAATGCCTGATCCACAGTGTAAAAAGACATGTTACAACATTTCTAATCTAGGGAATCCCTGTAGTAAGTAAGTACAGTATGGTTTGGGAAAGTAATTAAATACCACTAACATGCTTAGTCACACACACGAAAAAAAAAAACAGATAAAAGAGTTTTACTTTAAGAGTTACTTTAAAAAAGTTAAGAACTTTTAAATTATGCTGTGATACAGTTTCTGGGCTCAGGTGTTTTACTGGACACACCTCTAAAATTTGTGAATTTCAGACAAGGCAATCATCCACACTGAGAAATTTGGCCATCTATTTCAAAATATTTAACTCAAAATAGGAATGCTGAAATTACAAACTTTATTAAAAAATCTTGGCTCCTGGATGTGAAATCTGCTTACCTCAACTGCCAAGAGGTAATTGCACACTGCAAACTGTGTACTTACCTAGTTGTGGAAGGTTTGTTTTTCTCATACCCTACATTTTATGTGGATGCATTAGAACAAACACTGTAGTCAAAAAGATCTTTTGATGTGAGTGACTTCGAAACAAGGTTTAAAAGTACAAGTTTAAATCCTTGTATCTCTGCTACCTATTTCAGCGTAACTTGTTAAGCTACAGGCAATGGAGTGTTTGGGCACTTTACCAATGTGTTTCTTATCTTTAAATAGTTTTCTGTGCTTAAATGTGTCTTCCGTTATGTTCCAGGAGGCCAAATGCGCATATATCATCATCATGATGGCTGTGTACTGGTGCACTGAAGTGATCCCACTGGCTGTTACCTCCCTCATGCCTGTGGTATTTTTCCCTCTGCTTGGAGTTCAGAGCTCGAAATCAGTAAGGAACTTGCTCAATTCAGATCTGATACAGGGATATCCATTGCTCTGATATCTCATCAATATTTAGCAAACAAGTCTGACAAGGAAAGCGCTCCAGTTCTGTGGTGCTGTTTTTGAACATGTTGAGCATTTCCTGTATGGGAAGATGCTGAACTAAATACACATTTGCCCAAAATGTTAAGGCTTGAGATGGTAGAGGGGAAGGTCCATTTCTGGATGTGGATCCTCCTGGAGAGCATCCCACTGGTGCTAGAAGTTTATATGTTCATAACCCATCCCATGAGAGAGCAGCGCTGACTTATCCTCTTGGAGATTTCAAAATGCATGGGGCAAACTTCTGACACTGTGTCCCCTCCAGATCTCTGGCTGTTTGTGCTGGTGCTTTAGTCCAAGGGAGAGAGGCTGTATTTGGGTACTGTAGCCTAGGTTCACTGCTGGCCAACAAGCTGGTAATGGCAGGTGTGGTTGCTAAAGGTGCTCAGAAATCAGTTTTGGAGCTCAGTATTTCTAGTACCTACACAATACTTAGAGCCCATAACAATGTTTTAGGAAACTGCTGTCATTTTGTGCTTTATTAACTCCCCACAATCCAAAAATAAGGTTCATGATGCACAAAGAGCCCCTGCACTGGACAGTTCAGCACTTAAACAGGGGATCGAGGGTTTAGGAAACGAGGTAGCTCCGAGGCTGCAGCTGCCCCTTCTGCCAGTGTTGGGATGTGGCCTGGTGCAGTAAATGGCTTTGTGAGGATGGAAGGCAAAATGAACTAGTGAAGCTAGCAACAGGCAACAACTGGGCCCCTGACCCACCTTCTCTGTCTTTCAGGTATGTTTGCAGTACCTAAATGACACAAACATGCTCTTCATCGGAGGACTGATTGTTGCAATTTCTGTTGAACAGTGGAATCTTCACAAAAGGATTGCGCTGAGGGTCCTGCTGATTCTTGGGGTGAAACCTGCACTGTAAGAGTATTACGTTACTTCTTCCTTGCCTGGGTCAATTTAGCAGAGGCTTAAGGATGGTGTTTAACAGTCAGCAGAGAAAGGAACCTTCAAGAACCTCTTTAGCTGCACTTGTACAGAGTTTCCGGAGGTGAAGACTGGCAGAAGGAACAGTTTATTTGTCTTTTAGCCGAAAAGGGCATCTGGCTAAATACTAGATGCTTGCCGTTGGGCACAGAATTATTATGGACTTAATCATGTGCAGACTACAGAGCTTAATGGCTTTCTGGGATTCCTTCAGTGAAGGTGGCAGAGCTGTCCTAGAAGGGAATCTGGCCCTGCTTTGTATTACTGGACGCTACACACATCCCTGTCTGGGCTCTACTCTCTAAATCACAGTGACTACAAAGCCTAGCAGCATCTGTTTTCTTTCCTCCTTTCTCCTCTGCCTGTTTCTCTCTTTTCAGCCTCATGCTGGGATTTATGATAGTCACTGCCTTTCTGTCCATGTGGATAAGTAACACAGCTACCACTGCTATGATGGTTCCCATTGTCCAGGCTGTCCTGGATCAAATGGACAACACAGAGTATGATGTGACAATGATGGAACAAGCAACCGGGCAAACAAATACGGTGATTGAGCTGGAGGAAAAGAATGCATCAGATCCCACTTCAGTGCATGGTAAGGGCCTACTCAGCAGTGAGTTGATTGTACTGAACTTGCTATGCTCAGAGCTCCCTGACCCCGAAGGAATTCTCTGTACCTTTTCTGAGGAAAGAGTATGGTAACTGACTGAAAATCCCTAAATGCATGACATGTAGGTTTTACAAAATGGATTCCAATTTTCGTGGCTGCCATTTTGTTAAGCTTGGTGCTGGAAAAGAGTAGCTGGTGTCATTTGACTCATGGTAAACAAACTACTCTTTGTAACACTTTAAAGTGTGATCTTACCCTGAAAATTGCCTCCACAAGGTCCTTATGTCAATGCTGTGGTTCTGCAGTAGGTTTCACTTGTTTTGAACCATGTACACAAACTCTGTCCCTCTGATTTCACTGCTCTCCTGTGCTGTTACAGAGGGCTATATTATTAAATACCACTAAAGGTCACATCTGTGGTGCCTTTCTCTTTCAGAGGAGGAAGAATTGTCTTGGGGTTTTTAATGGAGATGTGATTTCACTGAATTAACAAGTTGATCTGTCATGATTCCCTGTGTGACTGTGAAAGAATAAGTGTAAATGTTGGTAATGCATAATGTGTCCCACATTTCAAGCCTTCTGCCTGGGACACACTATGACCATATTCTGGCTTACATGTCCACGGAAGACACGGTGTAGAAGAAGGGTGTTTGTGTGTACCAGACATTGCTCTGTTACAAGACTGACTCATAACTGATATATTTGTTTGGACCTTGGAGGCATGGTTTAGATACAACCGTGATCTCTGCTTTTTCATTGCTTCATTCTTACCTCACTTGTGAAGGGAGAATGCACTATGATTATGCAAAGCTCAAGAAACCATGTTTATGAAAGATGTGCAAGCTCACAAGAATGCCACTCAGTCACAGAGTGCTCTGTAAGGTTGCTCATTTCTAGCTTCCAAACAGTTGTATTGAGGATAAGTTTTCATATTTGCAAATGTTCTTTTTAATACTGATTCTTGACTTCCAAGACAGGACTTCTGCTCTAAGACCAGTACTAATAATTTTTCTGGTTTTCTGTCCACTTGGAAGGATCTGCTTGGCTCTGCTGACTAATTTATTTTAACATGTATTAAATGCAAAATTCTGTGGTTGATGTAAGCTGACATAACATATTGATCATAACAGTTATGCCAGGCAAGAATTTGGTTTTGAGTGGGGTTTTTTCTGCCCATATTCACAGCTATTAAAGCTAGTTGGGTTCTTACTGTGGTGTTGGAATAGTTCCAGTGACTACAATATCTGTCTGGTGGTAAGCCTCTCTGTGAAATAGGAAATTACTGCTGAGAAACTGTGGCACCGATATGGACAACAGCATCCTTGGATCATGTAGACCCAGATTGTCAATCTCTCTCTTCAGATCCTCATGAACATGAGTTCAAAGTATTTAGGACATAGCTGTGTTTTTCTGAATTAAAATAAATGGCATACACAAATTGGAAGTACTGAGCCTGCAGACCCTGTCCTGAACTCTCTGCCTCCCTAACTTTACCTGAGGCAAGTCGTGTTCTTTGTGTCTAGTCATAAGCAATGGGCAACTCCCTGATGACCCCAGATCTTCTGAGGAAAAGAAAATGAGGAAGCGCATATGTAAGGGAATGACACTTTGTGTATGCTACGCTGCCAGCATTGGAGGAACTGCAACACTTACTGGAACAGGACCAAACATGGTGTTGAAAGGCCAGATGAATCAGTAAGCCATTCTTGATGTTTCTTTTACTTGTACTATCTTATTGCTTCTCTGCTTAACTGACTAGTCTTAGGTGACAGTTTCAGTTGCAGGCGATAAGCAATAACCAGTTGATGAACTGAGAGTGAGGAATGTACATGAAGTGATGGGCCTCATTTTTCTGCTTCATTCTTTTTTAGGCAGCTATGTGCTGGTATTAGAGGTCTCTTGAGAAACTTGGAAATACTTGCTAATAATTGTCAGATAGCTGGTTTAATGAGATACTGGTTCTTCTGCCTCCTCTTTTTTCAACTGAAATCCAGCACATCAGCAGAGGAACTGCAGTGAAGAGCATCAGAAGAATGTATGATTAACTCTTCTCATAAGCACACTGAGGAGAGCTAAAAATAGCTTAGCCTCTCCTATAATATGGTTCCTCCATGCTGTGGCTGTGGAAACTGTACAGATACTGTTGCGAAGGAAAGGCATTATCTACAAAATATTCTCTTTGCTAAACTGAGTTGGGTAATTGATGTAAATGCAACCTAAGCTACAGTGGAAATTTTGCAGACTCCACAACAGTCCCTCAACATTGCTGCTTTCTCTTGGGAGCACTTCAGCTTCAGCTGCCACATTACCCTTTGGTTTTAACACCCAGCTGGAAATTTGCTATCAACATATTTCCTCCAGTCATTATTGGTGGATGCAGGGAAGGACAAAAATTGCTGTTCTTAAAACACTGGCTTCATTCTTTTAAGCCATCTAGCAACTTTGCCTTCTACTGAGGCGAGCAGAAGTGAGGATATTAATTTCAGGAAAGACAATTTTTGTTCTCTTATTATAACGAATTAGGTTGAAGAAAGAACGTCCTGTCTTGGGATAAATGAGCAGGCATGTTGGAAGTGAAAGGTACCTAGAACGTGTGGGAGATCTTTCAGCAGCATTTATCTTACTGAGACCTAAAATATCAACATGAGCTCCTATATGCATTAAAGTAAAATACAGGGAAAAGCAAGGATTCTGCTCTGAAATCCAGGCTGCTTGACTTCAGTAGAGCTATGGATGTTGCCTATGTTTACTTGTAATGGTTGTCCTAGATTTAAATGTATAATTGTCACTAGCACATGTTAAAAGGGAGAGTAAATTACTAAATGGTTTGACATTCATGCAGAAAGCATTTTTCTTTTTAGGTTGTATCCCAGCAATAATGATATTGTGAATTTTGCTTCCTGGTTTGGGTTTGCATTCCCAAACATGATTCTGATGTTGGTACTAGCTTGGCTTTGGCTACAGTGCTCTTTCATGGGACTCAAGTGAGTATTTAACTACATGATATTGTGTAAACCCCTGAGCTAATGCAGATCAGCTTACTGAGAAATCTGGGTAAAACATATGAGCTGACAAGTTATTAATTTTGTAGCAGAGAGCAGTTCCGTTTCACAGCAGTTTCTGAGGTCTGGATACCTTTTGAATTCATGGGAGTTGCACTAAGGCAAAAGCTTATACATTCTTAATGTTCAGAGAGAATTGCCTTTTTATTTTTCAATTTCAAATCTGAGAATTTCAACCCTAGGAGACCTATCTGTTTTTCTACCCTTGATTAAAAAATTAGTTTTTCATCCCAGGTTGGACAGAGACTTACATCCATTCATAGACCAGGTTCTTCTGTGAGAAGTGGCATGTCCCCATGTAATACTTGGACACTATTGTCATTTCTTTGTTCCTGGCCTCTGCTGTAGTCTGTGTCTGTCCCCAGAAATGACAGCTTCAGAGTGGCAAGCATGTTAAATCCCTCTAGTATGTTAATACTTACAGTATTTTCTTCTCCCTTTTTCTTAAAGCTTTAAAAAAAGCTGGGGCTGTGGGACAGAGAGAACTGCTAAAGAAAAAGCTGCATACAACGTGCTGAAGGCAGAAATGAAGAAATTAGGCCCTATCTCTTACGCTGAATTCAATGTCCTCCTGATGTTTGTTTTGCTGGTTCTCTTGTGGTTTTCCAGACACCCGGGCTTTGTAAAAGGCTGGGCCACCAGGCTCTTCCCAGATGGGGAAAAGTAAGTTTTTAGGGTTTTTTTTCATCCTGTACCATCTTTGTTTTGAATCAAATTCCCTTGCTCTTACATTCCATTTTGAGTGTGGGGTCATTCATTCCAACCTTATCTGAATTCACATGTTCTCAGCTTGATCATACCACTTGTGTGTTAGATCACCAATTGATGTATTGTTTGACAGTTTGCACTGCAATGAAGGCTGGACACTGGAACATGGAGCAAGCTGAACCTCCTAAAGGAAGAGAAAATTCTATAAAGCTGGTCTCAGTCACACTGATGTACATGTTAGTATTTTGTTTGTATGAGCTCCAATCAGTTGTGTCATTTCAATATTTGGTAATATCACCTCTCAACAATAGCTTAGAACTCACTGGGAAATTGATTTGATGCTTTGAATGGCTTCTTTGCATAATGTCTGTGGCATATTAAGAACGTAAAATGCGCGATGGGACTATCATTCAGGCCATTTCTTTACACACCTTTCTTTGAGATACAACTGTTGAATCCTGGCTTCCCCACAGAAAAAGAACCCTGCTCCCAGGAGCCGTTGTTGTCTGTGACTGGTTATTAATGTCTATTGTAGTTTCTTTTATTGCTGTGTTTGTGGTGTGGCAGGTCTGAGGGACCTCAGTCATGAACTAATGACCCATTTTGCTAATGTGCAAGCCCAGAACAGGGTAACAGAGAACAGTGGCTGCAGTGCTGGAAGGCAGGCATCTTCTCAGAGAAAGATGCCTATTTTCTAAGCTATATTCTCTTTTCTTCTTTAGGTATATCACTGACTCTGCTCCTGCTGTGTTTATTGCCCTACTACTGTTTATCCTTCCTGCTAATAAACCCAAATTTATAGGCTGGAATCCAAGCACGTCTGACCCTGAACAGGCTGAAGAAGGTATTTAAAAGAGGAATTGTAACATTGTGAAACGTGTAGCCAGCTCCAGCTAACATACCAGAAACCTATACTGGATTTGCATGCAGTTCTTCAGGGTAGCTCGCCTCCCTCACTTCTTGGGCAAGGCTGGGGCATGGTCCCTGCTCATGTTTATTACTTTTACCATGTGCAGGTTTCTCAGTAATATGCATCTGCCTGTTGGGTCTTTCCCTGGTATCTTATAGAACAGGAGACAAAATGTCTTCACTCTCCTAAACCATGTTCTACTTTTCGTTTCTCACTTCAGATATAAAAAAGCCATTTTTATCAGCCCCGCTGCTAGACTGGAATGTGGTTCAGAGGAAGATGCCCTGGAGCATTGTGCTGCTGCTGGGAGGAGGTTTTGCTTTGGCTGATGCAAGCGCAGTATGTCCTGACACCTGTTTTTCTCTGACTCAAAGGCGAACTTCCCTGGTTTGTTATCTAGTCCTGTATTACTGGGCATGCACCCAAAGCCAAACCCAGTAGAGATGTTCAAATCTGGAGGCAGCTCCAAATTAGCAAAACTTAGGAGGAAAGGTGGATATTTGTGCCTCTTTTTCAGGAACTTTTGTGCTCTGACCAAGCTTCATTAATTTATCTTAGCTCTTGGAGGGTGCCGAGTAGTTTGGGATCTTCATTGGCTGGACAGACAAGAAAAGAAGCCTTTCTTATTTCTGTTATCATCCTGATCCCAGCCCTGGCTGGAAAAATAGAAGTATAGATAACACTTGTATGATTTTCATAACTATTTGAGATTTGTTTAAAGGATGTATATCTTCAGATTTAAACCAAACCACTACTGAAGTGGTCAGGAAGAAAATCCTTGTAGGCAGATATCTTCCACAGTTGTGTACAGTGGGGTTTCTTGACCTTCTTGGCAGTGGCTGGGCCAGGCAATATGCTGCATTCCATAAGCCCACGGTTTGATCCTGTGTTCATAAATTCACAGAAAAGGCAGCTGAATTCCCAAAAGAGGAAAAAATCTTGAGGTGAACCATATTGTTTGCTTCATCACTGCTAAGATGCATCTAAATCAAAGCAAGTCTTAGCTATCAACAGTGCCATGCTTTGGGGAAATTCGTATTCAGATCTAAGTTTTGTGGGTAGGTAATTTTAAACCATGGGGCAAAATAAAGCTCATCTATATACATCATACAGAGCATTAGAAGCCATTGAGTCAAAGGTTTTGTAAGCTGTTCGAGTCAATCACTGTCTGTGTTCCTACAACAGAGCGTTCATACAGCATCAGTATCTTCAGAAACCTTAGGAAAACTTGCCAGGAAACTTCTGAGTGATACATTAAGTATTTGCAGCAGTATCAGCAATAATTGTTTCTGTTTAGCAAGAAACAATACCTGTGTAACCAAAGTGTGAGCAAGTATGGGGTTCCAGAAAAATCGGGAAAGTGGGACTGGGTATTATGTGTAGTTAGCAAGGAATTTCTTCTAGTGTTTGTGACAGATCATTGTATTTTCCCAGATAGTGTTTATATAATTCAGGAATCATTTAGCATTATTTGGCAAGTATGTTACAGATAACACGAGTTCCCTGTTCATGAGCTGGGAGTTCTTGGCCTCACTGAAAACCATTTTTTTTTTTCCTGTTAGAACTCTGGGCTCTCAGCTTGGTTGGGTCATCAAATGACTCCACTAGGATCTATCCCACCGTGGGCCATTGCAACAGTACTTTCGCTTATTATAGCTGTCTTCACTGAATGTACCAGTAATGTTGCCACAGCCACCCTCTTCCTGCCTGTCTTTTCATCCATGGTAAGATTACTGCCGTTATCCTGCTATCCTGTCAGCTGGGAGATCACAGTTAAACTGACAGTCTCTAGTGACAAAGCAATATCATATTTATTGTCTTGAATGTTGCTCCAGTGTTAATCTGAAAGCCAGCAATGAAACAGTCCATCTGACAGTATACCATAGTGTACAGTGACTCTTAGCTGGTGTTCACTGTTATGTAATTAGCTGCCTGGGGGAAGAAGCTAATTCAGGATGCCTGTCCCATGGCACCCTCACTGAAAAGCAGTTCAAGCCTTCTGTAAGGTGTGTCCCTTGGCCCTGCAGAAAGTGAAGTGAGAGTCACTTCCTTAATACAGATAAACAAACATCAGTTACTCCTGGTCATTTTGTATTTCAACCACCAACTCAGAACTGGAAAAGCACACACACTAAAAACCCAAACCAAACCAAAATCCAGCACTTTATATTAATCTCTTTGGATGGTTCCTTCATGTTCCTGGTTTTATACTAGAATACAGAAAGCGGTAAGCCTGATTATTAAAAATGTGTTATTTTCCATAGGAAGCCAGGACAATTTTTAAACTTACAGAGGAAAACCTGGTAAATTTTGGTGCCTTTTCTGGGCAGAATTGAAATTGTAGCATAAAGGAAAAAATAGGTTACTTCGTTATTTAATTTGGAAAATGCAGCCGCTTTATTTCATCAAAGTAAAATTATCCCAATCAAGGTGCTGAGCTATTAGTGACTTAAATTAGCATTTAAGTTCTGAGTCCCACAGAGTTTGTGTAGTGTCTTAGTGTTACTCCATATGCCTAGCTAGTAATTATAATCCCATCTCTGTGTTAGACTGGCAAAAGTGTAACGAGGTCTGAGGTCAAAGAAAAGATAATTGGATAAATTTGACCAGAACTCCAAATTGTACCATAGAGCAAAATATTTTTTTTAAGCATTGTGGGATAGGAAATGAGAATAAAGTTATCTTTAAGCACATGTGGATTTCAGAATAAAATGCTTGTAAATTACTCTGGTTGTATAATACCAAGAAACAAAGTGAGCTTGTGTTTTCTCAATGATCTGGGAAATGTCCTTTATGCTTTTCTTTTAGAAAAACCTCCAGTGTGATATTCCCTCCATTTCATTGCAGGCTGCATCTATCAGGATCCATCCTTTGTATGTCATGCTGCCTGGTACTCTCAGTGCTTCCTTTGCCTTCATGCTCCCTGTTGCAACACCGCCAAATGCGATAGTGTTTTCCTATGGCCACATCCGTGTTTTGGATATGGTAAGATGATAATTGCTTGGTCTCTTATCTGAAGCTCTGCATTGCCTTTATCCTAAAATATGGTGAAAGTTTAATTTTCTTAGCTGAGTATTTCCAAAGTACCAGGAAGCTCTTATGGGCTCTGACTACCACCCTATGCCCCTCTCTTATGCAGTGTTAATATTGCAATGAGGATTTGCATCTCTGAAGTAATAGTACCTTTCTGACAGGCTTTGGCAGACATATGTCCCAGCCCAATTGAAATTAGAAACTGACAAGTCATAAGTCTCTGAGGGGTTAAAATGCAATCAGTGCTTTCCAAAGCTGATGGGGCTTTGGCAAGTATAGCTGAAGCCTTGTTTCCACTGGAGCTGAAAGCAAAAGGTAGCAATCAGTTGCCCTGGCTGGTCCTCTGATTGCCTGCCAGATCACACAGTGCCAGGTTCTGTACTGAACCCTCAAACATTATTGGTTTTCTAACTGGAAACTTGAAGGGAGCAGAAGCTGTTCTTTAACTAATAAGAGCAACTTGTACATGCCTTAAAGCTTCCAGACTAGTTACATAGCAAAGTGTTCAAAGACTTTGCACAGTGTGTTCCCTGGTGTTTCTACCTAAGCAAGAACATAGGGCAGTGGGTACAATGGCTATTTCTGTGATTTATTTGACCATCTGTCTTTCTTGTGTATGTACAAATAGGTCTTGCTGCAATTTGCTGTGCTGGTGTTTTGTTATTGTTGTTGGTTTGGACTTTTGTCCTCACAGGTTAGGTCTGGAATAGTGATGAACATCATTGGAGTCTTCTGTGTCACACTGGCCATCAACACATGGGGAAGACCTATGTTTGAGCTGGACACATTCCCAACCTGGGCAAACAGCACAACTAACCAGTGAGCAGCGAAGAATTCATGTGTTAAACAAGGAAAGGACCCTTAATACTACCCACTATTGCCTGAAGCCCTGTCTAGAGCCTCATCACCACTTCAGATTGAGTGTCAGATGTTTGCTACCTTCTGGGAGTCACACATCAGTTCAGGCATGAACCAGCTCAAATTTATTCCAGTCATGCTAGAGTCAAAAGTACCGTTTAATTACACACCCCAAAGGATCATGTGTCTGGGTCATAAGTATAATCAAGTGATCCGTTGTACCTCCAATCATGGTCAAGATTTAGAATTTACTGAACTTGAAATAAAGAGAGGGCAGGCTGTTGTATCAAATGGTTTGAACTATTGTATCACTGGTATGTACTTGTAAATCATTAGCACTGAACACTGCACTCATACAGGGGCTGAAAATTCATTAACTGTCACTTATATCCACAAGTCAGCAGCTGTATAGGGAAATCTCTGTTGTCAGTTGTCTACTGAAAGAAGGAGTATGTTATGTTATGTTATGTTATGTTATGTTATGTTATGTTATGTTATGTTATGTTATGTTATGTTATGATAGAATCATAGAATGGTTTGGGTTGGAAGGGACCTTAAAGATCATCCAGTTCCAACCCCCCTGCCAGCAGCAGGGACACCTTCCACTAGACCGGGTTGCTCAAAGCCTCATCCAGCCTGGCCTTAAACACTTGCAGGGAGGGGGCATCCACAATTTCATATAACATATATGTTATATAGTTATGTTTTAGACCTGACTTAGGGATCCCTTCGGAATCCTTCCAAGTCAACATCCAACACATTTTTCATTGCCTTATTTTCACTTGCAAATCTCACTGCATTTAGACACCCTTATTGAGGGCTGAGATAACGTAATTCCGTGCTGGTCATGATTCAGCTGATGTCTTGGGCCACGATGAGTTAAGGCTGGCTTTGTATTTCTTGCATTGTGGCACTCACAGGGCCAGGAGCCTTTCCCTCTCTCAGCCACAGGATATGGTTTCACATGCCAACCAATGTTTTGTTAGTGCCAGCCTGGAAATCACCGTTGGCCTATAGGACTTCACACTTATTATGAAAGTTCCTGGATTAGCCCCTGATGTGCCTTATTAATTAACTCTGGAATTTTGGAGTGGAGACAAGGCATGAGAAAGGCTCTAACTGAAGACCTTGTAAAAATATAGGGACCCAGATATTAGGGCTTGTGCTGGCTGACAGCAATGGGAGTTGTCTTGTGTACTTTGCAATTCAGGTCCTGTGAGAAAAGTGCCTGTTTATGTCATTTCTGAAGAAGAAGTAGCCAACAGAAAGATTGGCATTGAGCTAGGTGTATTTTGTCAGTGTTTTGTGGATGCCTTTCGTTCAGCCCTGGAGATGAAGTTGGGTGGCAGTAAGGCAGTGTGTCACAGTGGAGAGATCTGTGGGCGTGGCCCGAGTTCTGCTCCCAGACTTGCTGTGCAGCCTCACCCAAGTCAGTTCACCTCTTTTTGCCTTAGTTTCCCCTCCTGCAGAAGATGTCACGGTACCTATCTACCTCACAAGGGTGTTGTGAGGACATAAGGATACAATTCTGCGCCCATGGTTGTGCCCCATCTCATGATAAGGTGTGCCAGGCAGAAGTTACAGAATCACAGAATTCTGGCCAGAAGGTCTCTCCTCTAGCATGGTAGTGTGTGCAGGCTATTTAATAGTTTTGTTATTAGCGTGGATGTTCTTTATAGAACTGGAAAAATATTCACATTTTTGCCTTTAAAAGTGAGGAAAGTATTTATCCACAAAATGACCAGGTGCTTTTCTGAGCAGAAAACTATTTCAAGAATGATTTGATTTTCGTGCCTTTATCTTCTGTGTGCTTTCAAGGTGCTGGGCACCATAAACTCTCCACCAGCTGTTGTTCCTGGGTGCCTCTGACAGCACCTTGTCTACCCAGCTGGCTACATGTAGTGCAGCCTCATACCTCTTCCATGGAACAGTGGAGCAGCTGAATAAACACCGTTCTACTTGCAGAGTGTATCTAAAGAAGAGGCCAGTTCTAGTGCCAAGAAGTGTCTTGGTCACAGACATTTGTCACCACCTGACGTTTATCATAGTGTTTGTTTGGAGAAATTGAAACTAGGAACAGGTATGCACTGTCTGTGCTTTGTCAGTCACTTAATGCTGATTTGCATCTGAAGGTATTTAAATGCATTTGAGAAAGGGATATTTTCTGCCTTCTGATGGACTTCACAGTATGAGGACACTGCTAGGTCCTTCATGGTGCTTGCTCTTCGCTATTGCAAGTAACGTACAGTGGAGTTTGCGAGGGTGGGTAACACTGAGCTCGCCTGTCTCAATTCATGCAGATCGAAACTCCTCTAAAACCAGTTTCAGCTAAAAGCTGTAGGACAGACCCTTCCCTGTCCCATTTGCAGGAAGGAATGTCCTGAAAAAATGCCCTCATCTCAACTAGGGAAGAGCTTCCCTTTTCCCAAGTAGAAAGCAGATGTTATTTTTGTCAATGGTCACACAGGTTGATTTATTGACAAGAGTGCTGGGGGCAGGGGGAATGCACATATGGGGTAATAAAGAACGCTGGGTTTATTATAACTGTGGTGTATTTGATGTGTCACCTCTCTGTCCTTTAATAGCAAATGTTTCTTTCTGAGACACTTTTGTGGCATCCTGTGATTGATTTGTGTTTAATTTAAATGGGTGAGCTGCAGAATTAGAGCCTGGCAAATAAAAAGTTACTAGACCTGTCTCCTGTATGGCATGGATTGTTTCCTATGTAACACAGTGGGCTCCTTGTTTCTGCATTAGCTTCCCCTGCAGCATGATATTGCTCCAGTAAGATCCGAGAGGATACACACCGTGGAGAACCAGTGCAAAGCAGAAACTTGGATACCGCTTTAAGTACCTTCAGACCTACATATCAGTGGTTCCTCCTATTTCCTCAGCTAAGTAATAACTCAAGTTTCCATCTTTGAAACTGCTCAAGTGGGACTGAATCAGGTGGCATACCCTACAAGCTGTCTCATTCATTTCGAAGATTCTAAGAATCTAAGAAACATAACTAGTTTTTAAGAATTAATATTGCATAAACTCTCCAGTATAACAGGCACAAACAGGCTTTTCTTCAGCATCAAGCATGCATGTCGTGCTGTTCCAGTGCCCTAAGTAAATATGTGTGTTATTTACAATGGGTAATGCCAGGACAATTGCTTTGTTACTGGAGCTAGCTTACATCCCCTTCCAGCATTGCAGGATGCATGGATTTTATTTTTCTTCTCATCAAAGGGTTCTTGTTTTAGGTGCAGAAGTTGTGATCACCCTAAGGTAGTGGCATAAAGGAATCCCTTTGACCCCCCCCCGCTTCAAAACACACACCACTAGGGCCCACAGAGAACATGGAAGGATCTTCAGTGTGGACTTTGTCAGGACACATTAGTCAGACAACGTGGCGCAAGCAAACAGTTCCTGTTTTATCACATGTGGGCAGAGTGTGGTTCCCAGTGGTTATTGGGTCTGTCAGCTGCCCAGCTGGTGTAACAGCTGGCAGCGCCGCCTGCAAGTAGGTAAATCAATGCTTTCCTATTTTCTGTTCACCTCCTACAGAATATCCTTGACTTTTCCTCTCTTCTCTCAAAATACCAAGCTGCTAATACTGTTTCTGCAAATGCTGAACGCCCAAGCCTGCAGAATCATGATACGGGCTGCTGCTACAGAGGGATTGTTTGTGCCAATTCATGTATCTGTGTGCAGACTTCTTCACACAAAGTACTGGCTGTTTGGGAACGGTTACATGTGTGTGCATGAGCTCATGAATGACCAAACTACAGGAAAACATGGTAAGGGAGGACAAAGGCATTTCCTGCCTGTAAGTTGATCATCTGGATCTGTGGAACGGAGAAGAAAAACTTTTTAGCATTCTCTATATGACCTAGAAGTCACCAAGTTGAAAAAAGCAACCAGACAAAAATAGAGTCAAGCTTGATGTGGATGCAAAAGTCTTCCCCTTTTCTCTTGAGTATATTCCTCTTTGGTCTACTGTGGAGATCCATGTGAGCCCTAAGTTTGAAGAAGGGCTATGTCATGCAGGTCACTTTTTTTGTTGGTGTCACCCACTGAATTCAGACTAGTGGGTGGTTCCTTCTGGCTGAGTCCTGATCTCACTTGGACTCAGGCTTTGGTTTATTCAGACTTTGTTTTCCAGCTCAGGTATGTTACCACTTGAAAAAGCAAAAATATAGTTGTAGCCAAAACAACATTTGCTGACAATGTGCTGGAATTGGACAACTGGTGAACATCAGCCCAGAGGAAAAAAACAGATCACTGAATCAGTCCTAGCCAAAATCCAGCAGTGATTCCTTAACACAAAAGCACTTCCTCCTTTTTAGTAAGGACACACCGTATACATTTTTACATGCTTCACATCTTTTTTTTATCTTTTTCCTAAATGGAAAGAAGTGTGTAGTAATGAATCCTGAGCACTTGGATCAAGTGACAAATAGTTTTCAAAATGTTTTCCCAGTGTGGGTGAATAAACATATGACTTTACAGTGCTCAGTCTGGTTGTGTCACTGTGAGGTCTCCAACAGGTTTGTGCATTGCAGCCCAGTCCCAGCAGCCCAGTACTGGACACTTGCTAAGCTTGGCATTTGTCTGCATGATTTAATGGCAGGATGCTGGTTTTCCAGTGGCAGCTCTTCTGCATCAGATCAGACCTTTGCTTTTGTATATCTTTGCTGGCCCCTTTGGGAAGAGTCTGTGGTATAGAGAGGACTTTGCCATGCACTATGGACTGCATCTGCTTTGCAAGATATTACTGAAGATGTTCCTGTCCTCATGCAGAGCATTTGAATCTCCCTGGGCCTGATGATCTTACACAATTGTTAACTCCACAGAAGCAATTGCAGAATATCAGGACTCGATAGCGCCAATTGCTACCGGTGAATATTAATAACAAAACCAGCACAATGAAAAATAATGTTATCCAAAGCCTAAGAACAGTTTCTTAGGAAACCTAGTCTCATAACACAGTTTAATTTAAATAATCAATCAAAGTGTATGAAATTTGCTGTGACTCTTGAAGTTCTACCTCTTCGAGTCATGTAGGAATCCTGACTTTTCTTGGAAGCAATAAGTAAGCCTAAAACTGTGACGGCATGGGAGGAAAGTCTTTGAATATAAAGTCTAAAGCCTCAAAAACCAGAAGATAAGTAATAGGAACTCACTGCTTCAGTTTTGAATTACTTAGTTTTAAATGCAGGCTTGCAATTTTGAGGGCTTGGCTTGTGATTCTGTGCAGCAATATGCAGAACGAAGCAATACTGAGTCCATGCTGACAGAATGTGGCATTTCTTGTCTATTATGTCTATTGTTCCCTGCTTTCCCCCTTGTTGCTAAATCTCTGTGCCATTTGTTGTATTTGCACGTGAATATAAGCCTAAAAAGTAAATAATATTTATCAACAGACAGTTCCTTTATCTTTTTGTAGTAGATTTCTCTCAAATGCTTTTTTAGTTAATCTGTGCTTTAGCATTTCAGTCTAGTAACTGTGAACTCAATATACTGAAAAAAACCAGACTTATTTATCCTGTGCTTTTCTGTGGTTAGTTAATACCTGCAGCTTTTCATGGTGAAGGAAAACCTGCTTCTTCCAGAGGGAAATTCTAAGGAATTTCTGTGTCCTGTATGGAACAGAGGTGAGCACAGCCCTCACCGTTACCTCAGAACCCCAGAGTAAAAGGTAGGCACACCATGCTGCTCTGAGGTGAGGAGGGACTGCTTAACAAGATGTTTGGCAGCTCTTCAAAAATAGAGCTGACTATACTGAAACTATTTTTTGCCCATTTGGGTTTTTCTGAAGCACTAAGTCAATAGTTGCCCATTCATTATGGTGTAAATGTGGACTGTAGATTCTAGTCATAAGAAAGAGACTATTTATTCTGTAAGAAAAAAGGTGTTATCCTTCCTGTGTTTACTCCAGTACTTTATTTACCCACGTGAAATTACTCGCTGGCCTTACTTGGCACACAGGTCTTCAATGAGTTTTCATAAACTGTTCCAGGTCAGAATGTGAGCCATAAGCCTCACTGCACTGTTCATAAAACATTATTTTTATAGACAAATGATACTCTTTAAAGAACTGAATGTTCCAGGTACTAAAACTAGTTTGTTGTAGTTTCATTTGTGAACTATTCTTTGTGAACAATAACATGGGTTGAGTCTTAGCAAATATTTTAGCAAGCCAGTTGAAGATCAAATTTTCCCCCAGAAACAAAGTTAACAAAATCTTTCAATTAAAGAATTATTATTTCTGGAGCAAGTACATATTTTATATCAATATTTCCTCTTGGCTATAGAGTCAAAAATCAGAAATCCAGAAATTTTTTTGTGCACATCACTAAGAATAATTATCCTTTAATTGAGGAAAACAAAATTTCCTCTGAAAAAGAGGGTTGGGGGGCATTGGTGGAACACAGGACACTTTAGCTCCTCTTTGAAAACAGAGGCTGGGGAAAAAACAACAACTTTCCTGGAAGCATTCTCCCCACACACACTATTGTCTTAGGATGCCTCATTTCAGAGCTCACCTTTGACTGTTTTCGTTCATATCTGTCTACAAACATAAGTCAGATCAATACAGAGCAAAACTGAATATGTCACCCAAAAATACTGAAAATCTGCAAGTTAAAATCAACCCTCTAGAGGCTTGTATTAGGGAATAACATCACCCTGGTTTGAACTGGGGTCAAATTTTGTTGTTGTTGTTTTTTATTTTGGAGTGACTTAAATTGATGATGACCAACATTCTGGGAGTTAATGAGGTGCAGGTGTCCTTCATGAAACACCCCTGGGATCTTTGCTAATTTATATGTCTCATTGCAGCAGCCATCCTAGCTGTGTGGAGTTCCTCTACTCCACATTGCTTTTGAATTGATCCATCAGTAGGTTGGAGTCTGCCCAATAAATTAAGGTCAGGGAGAAGGTCTGCCTCCTAAGGAATAGAAATTACAAAAGGTTAGTGCTTTGGGGTTGGTTTTTTTTCCTGTAGCTTGATGCCTCATAACAGTAGGAGTCAAAAGATCAGAAAAAGTTATTAATTGTAAGATATGGGCAAGGAACCAAGAGAGCTTGAAAAAACCATCCCAGAGAAACTGGTTTTTTATGGCAATTAATCTCAAAATATTTTAATTAGAAGTTTAACTTTGTAATACAGGGAAAAAAAAAATATAATGCAAGTACCGTGTTAAAGTGTGCTTTATACTGCTGTGCAATTATTCATCAGCTCTAGGTTACTTCCTATTACTTAAGTTTATGTGTTAGATGTAAGTCATACAGACTCTACTGTGGGCCTGGCATTCAAAGGTGATGGGCCTCGCCTACAAGAGGTGTTTTTAGATTTGCTCCCTAAGGAATTCAGCACTTTTGTTTGTCTGAATGCTGTGGAACCTTGACTGGAAGTGCTGACAGGTTGGCTGGCATGCAGCTAGAGAAAGGATTTATATTCCTGACAAATGTGTGTGTAGGCATCCCTGAAGCTCTGACTACTTGTGTACCACCTTTGCAATGACCAAGAATTAGTTATTTTCATCACAAGTGTGTGAGATTGTGAGTGAGGATATTTAGAGTTTTACTTGCCAGTAGGAAAGTATCTCCCTAATCATATTTTCACTATTGGAGACCGTGCATCTCCAGCTCTCTTTATCTATAAAAGTTACTGCAGTGCTGTTTCTAGAATACTCAGGTAACCCTGTACAAGAATAGAAGAATGCGATTTTTTTTTTTCTGATTCTCTTAAGTCAAGCAGTTGTAATGGCAATATTAAAAAACAAAACAAACACACAGAAATAAACTGTTTGATTTTTCTCTTTAGCCCAAATAATTTAATTAACATTATTCATTTTTATTGGTATTTTAATTCCTGGGATTTCATTGCTTTGATCCTTAGCTGACATGAACTGGCAGGTTTGCATAAACTTCAGCTGCTCACCTAGTTTATACATGGGGAAAGCTAGTCATGAGTCTGAACCAGTATTGTACATCAGTATGTATTTTTATGCTCCATTGTCATGCTCTAATAGCTTTAGAGTAGCACCTAGAAGCCCAACATCTAGAAGTTTGCCTCCCCACCTAACTACTATTACTTGGTTTTGAAAGCTCTGATTTGCCAAGGCCCCAGGTAAATCTAAAGCTCCTTCAGATCTGAGCTTGCAGCTCAGGCTCCAGCAGTTTGGCCCACCCAGCATTTTAGGGATGAGCAAGTTGAATGTTCTTGTTTGTCTACCATCAGTTTTCTTTCTCTAGACCATTACACCAGCCCCCACCTTTCAAAACCTCCTGGAAGACCTGAGGTTTTGATCTCATTCACTACACAAGAATTCAGTCTCTGAGCTGTCAGAGGAGCTCTGTGCAATAGCCCACTGCTCATTTCTGTTGTTCATGTTTATAAAAAGAAAAAACAAAAAAGCACAGCATTAACATTTGTGTCAGTTACAAAATCTACAAATAAACCCCAACCCCTAGCTGCTAGTCTGGTATAGACAAATCCAAACTAACTAAACCTAGACGTCCAAAAATTCACGTTTACTGGCAGTATCTCTGTGCGTGGCTCATCTGGCCCTTGAGCTTTTAGGCTATATTGGAGGACGAGGTCACATTCTCAAGCCTCCTTTCTCAGCTGTAGTACCAGGAAACCTCTATTTTTTTAAAATACATTCTCATGTAAGGAGTATGTTGCCAAGCCAGCTGGCAGAGCTACTGGTCTGTTATTGTGATTAAGAAAAGTGCCCTCACCTGTAGTCTATGTGAGCATACCTATTAGCTTCAGCACCAGATCAACTATTTGTTTCTTACTTGCTGAACACAGTCAAAACATATTATAAAATAAAGGGGATACGTTTTTCATTAATTCCAAGTTCACATCAATCATTTCCTTAGTTTTACAGATAACTCTTCCTGGTGTTTTCCC
>NW_010328956.1:21834-25789 GCF_000700745.2 Antrostomus carolinensis
AGATCCTAAAAAATTAAATGGCATAGAAAATGGATCAAACTACATCATTATTGGACTATTTTTGGCAAATTAAATAACTGCCATGGCAATCCAAAACATAATGGACAATTAGTGAAATTATTCATATCTGCAATCATTATAAAATATATAACATTCAGTTTATTGTTCTGCAAGCTTGCCTGTGGATCTCAGACTTGGAAAGTTTTACATTCCTTCATTACTGGGAAATGAGTTTGTTTCTGGCCTGTTTGGCATTTAACAGGATAAGTGTTCCTTCAGATCAGGCCCCATATATCCTGCCTCACTGCAGAATTCTTTCCTTGGAGTACATTAAGAAGAGCTTCAAATGCCAACCAATATCTTTGCAAAGATGTTCCTTGTAGACCATTGTTCCAGGTTTAATGCATATTGTTCCTGGCAAATGGCTGACCTCAAATTAATCTGCCTTCCAGATGTCTTAAGAACAGAAGACTGAGATATTTTAAACCAACTTATTAAAAAAAAAAACATAAAATGCTTCCTGACACTTGACATTTAACCTTGAATTTATCTCTGCTTTCTAATGGTTGTCTGAAGCTAGAGGACTACCATAGTCACATAAGTGCACATTCCAGCATCTGCAGTAAGCCAGTCTTTTAAGTCTTTCTACACCATTTCACCAAATTTACAGCTCTGCTGAATGGTTTTAACAGTTTTCAGATGAAGAATGTTCTACTATGACTGTCATAGGCTGGCTTTTGAAATGCACATCACCTGCCAGTTTCTTGACCTCAAAAAATAGAACTCAGTGAACAGTTAAGCCTTTAATTAAATATGTTCTGACAATTGTTTCACTCTCTGATAACTATGATCTTGTTTCTATTGAATTACAATTATAACATTGGAGTAAAAAAATTGCAGAGTTTGTACTGGCTTGTTATAAATATAACATAATGCATACTGTGTTCTCTGTTATTTAACCATATTTGAAGTAGGATATGCTCCAGTCTGCAGAATTGTGTCTTGCATTCTATGGGTAAAATCCTTTAAGATGTCATTATCCATGTCAATACAATTTTGCACTCTATTCTAAAGCAGATGGGTAAATTTATGAACAAAATGGGATGTTGGCTTACAAGCATTGGGTATAAAATACTCGCTCTCCCACTTGATCAGTTTTCAACCATGAAGCCTTGCTGGATCTTCTTTTCTTTCTGATGCAAATGCATTATACTGTGATGTCACAGATAAGCCCTTTGCATCGTCTCACTTCCTCAGTGTTCAAGGTCTAATAGCACTTCACACAAGACTTTATTTTCTCCTGTGTCTAATGGAGGCTTGGTGCCTCCACTTCTCGCAAGTGGCTCCATTTAATGGCTGTTTCCCTATGCCAGTCTAATGATGTGATATTGTACTTGTCGCCATAAACTATTCCATTTTCCAAAAAGCATTATTGCCAGTGCAGTACTAATCAACATGACCAAAAATGCTAGAACCTATCCTATAGCTTCTAATATTGTCCAAAACCCATGAGTGTAAAGCTTAAGCTTTTTAAGCATAAATAGGTAAGACTTATATTTTTGTCAGTTACAAACATGACAGGTGTCTGGGATAGACAACTCCAATTAAAAGATAATGGTTTCCACCCTTAGGTCCTCAGAAGCAACTCTGAATTAAAGATCTTGCATGTTCATGCTTATGACTTATCTACAGGAGATGCTTTGTTATCAGTTTGAAATGAAATCTCAGAGTCCTCCAAATAATCAATTGCCTTTATAATATCTCAAATATTAAAGGAGAGACCTTTTTTTTCACAGGATGGAAGGTATTTAATTTAATTTTTAAAAATTATTTAATTATTTAACTATAAAAGTCCAAAGTTCTGTGTGGCAGTTGGAAAAAGAGATTGAAATCCAGACATTGAGATCAAACAATTGGTGTTACCAGAAACATTATGTTACTTTGTGGACCTGGAAAGACCTTTTGGTATCCTGGTGTCTGGTTTTCCTAAATACAGCATTTACAAAGCTCTGTCACAAACCTGATTTTATTGTCACTTAGCTACTACCGGTAATTACTACTGCAGCCACGTGTCATTACTTGAATGCAGTTTTGAATGGCTTAATTTGCTTAAGGTAGAAAACATCCTCTCGTCTATTTCTGTTTTGTAGATAATATATCTGTATTTTATATATAAATCCACTATAATTTTAGCACACTCTGTCAAAATGCCTGAGAAAAAAATAAGGTTCCAGAAACAGTTTTTAAACAGACAACAACTGAGGCAGCAATGTTGTCCTGCTTTCACAACAATATGGAAAATTCCTGGCTCATAGTCATATATGTTAACACTTATAACCTGAAAGTTTGACTAAACTGATAATTAAAAGCAGAAAAAAAATTCCAACTTTTCCTAGAGAATGTTCTCAGTTATTATATTATTATCCTGACTTTCAATTTTGTTCCTAGTTTTGATGGCCAAGAATTGAGATGTTTGACTTAACTCTGGCAAACCTACCTAGTAATTTTTTTCTATGACCAATTCTTTTTTAGGTTTCTCTCCTCTGAAGTCAGTCTTAGGAGAGAAATCACATTCCAGAATAGCAATGCAGACACGTGGGATTTGTTTGATCTCTGCTTTTAGCCCAAAGTCTGTGTTTACCGGGGAGTGACTTGTTATGTTTTGATATAGTAATGGTAGTATTCCACAACCACTAAAACCTTGTCTAAAAAAAGCAACCCTCTTTATTAAGAAAAACTGAGCATAAATCCTTTTTAGATGGTTTTTGTAACTCAGTTCCCAGGGAAAAAAAAATAAATCACACTGCATAGGAAAAGATAGTATTACAGAAAATTGCTAACTAAGATACTGAAAATAGTTCAACAAACTAAAAGAGCAAATCACTTAAAAAAAGAAAAAAAGAAAAAAAACAGTCATGTTTCAGGTAGGTCTGTATACAGTGCACAAATGTCTAATAATACAACTGTCACAGCAGCGAACCTAAGCTAGCTTGACAGTGCTAAACCATTGGGGCTTTTATTTCAGCGAAGTTCTGAAAGCTTTGTATGTAACAGCAGACAGAGCTGTTAACTTTTGGAATAAATTTACCATCTCAGAAGCTGGGCTCCTCTCCAGGGTGCTGATGCAACAGTGCAGTTCTGCTCTGCTCTCCTGGAGCAGGTTTATTAACTGGTTTTACTCTGATACTTTTTTTTTTTTTTTTAATGAATGAAAAATTAAGTACAGAGGTTGACTGAAATCTGCTTTGCTCATTGTAAAGTTGCCATGAAAAACAAAACAAAGCCCAAGCTCAAAGCTCTGTTCAATATGGAGAAAGAAAAAAAAAAATTAGAACATAGTTCAGTATTTTAGAGCTGAGTCTCTCCTTTCCACTTCCTTCTGCTCTGGAAGCGATCAACCATGGCTTTGTCCAGTACAATGTTAAAATGAATGTTCTGCAAACACAAGCACAAGATTATATCTTTTTATCCTTCCCAGCTCAAGCATTTATCTATCTGGGGAAAAAACCCCATGACTAGAACATTGACTCCAAATCTACCTTCTAATGGAACTGGAACTTAATTGCCCTTACATGGCAGAACAAATCAGTACTCCAACATTCATTTTCTACAAAAGGTTGTTTACCCACATTTACTCATTATGTCTGTGATGACATTTGGAATAGAATTCTGCATCTATTTTATAACTAGTCCAGCATTTCTGGAAGATCAGTAACATGTAACCTACTGATTTCCTCCAGAAGCTCTGTTGTTACTGCATTGGGGCAGTACAGAGCCATGAGGAATACACTCTTAAAATCTCTTCCTTACTTACCCACCAGAGGAGAGGCCACATGGCTGCTTTGTAATGCCCGGACAGCATTGACAAGTGCCGACCTTGCCAGCCACGTTACTGTTAGAAGGGTATTTTTTTTTTTTGTTAGGAAACAAGCCTATATGATGTAGTCAATCACAT
>NW_010328957.1:0-22007 GCF_000700745.2 Antrostomus carolinensis
TTTGTCTTTTTAGGTTTTCTTAGTTTTAATTCAGAGTTGACACTGTGTCATATACACCGAGAAACTTGAAAACTTCCACCCCTGTGGTTGTCACCAGTAGCAAAGTATGCTGGCCTCACGGTTTTTTGATTTTTTAAATTCTTTTTAAATTTCTCTTGTGGCTGTTCTCGAGGACAAGGGCGTTTGGTAAAGGTGATTATCACTCCGAATGCCACTTGCCAGTGCGTGCTTGTGTTTGAGACAGGGATGGAAAATGTTTCCTCAACATGCACGCCGCTTGTAAGTTGAAGGGAAAGTAGACGACGTTTGAAGTCTTTTCTGTCAAAATGATTGCGAGCCAAAGGCATTCTTGCCAAAGAAAGCTCTGGGTGAAGTGTGTCCCACGTGCATCTGTCTTTTTACAGTGTGGCGAGCTGAATGGTACCTTTTTCATTTTACTTTTAATGTCATCAGCATCTGCCTGTGTCTGTGGAAAGCTGAAAGATTTGTATAAAGAAAGCAGGTATAACTAAATCTCCTAGAAAATAAACTAAATACCTACCTAAGTGTTTGTTTGATTAGTAAATCTTGGTCAGTTGCAATCAAGTGTGCTTTGCTTCTAAGTCTGTGGAGAACTGTCCTTTCAGAGAGTATTAAAAGGTCAAGATCATCCTGCTGCATCACTGCTGTGGTTAAATTCACGGGTCTCACTGCACCTGTGTGTGTACCTGCATAATGTAATACAGGCGAATGCTGCTGTGCCAGTCTCCTTGGGTTGGAAAGTTTTAGCTCTAACGTGAGGATGGGACCTGCATGGCAATAAGGGGAGGAGAGAGCCCGAGAGCACCGCATTAGGGTCAGAGCCACTGGAAGTTTATTCCTCACGGCACCGTTGAGCAGGAGGGCTCCTGCAGCCGTCGGCGTGCTGCAGACCTGCCCGCTGCAGCAGAGAGCACGAAACACATCGGGAAGCATTAAAAATACATTGGTTTTATTTAATCAGACTGGTACAGCCCGGGCCTCTCCCCGAACTAATTGCACGCAGTCGCATCCCCCTGTGAATGATGCAGCTTTTCGCCCCAGACTGCCCCGTATGAGGAGGGAGCTGGTCGGATCCCTGCCAGGGGCTCATCCGATGGGAGCCTGCTTCTGCGGTGGGCAGGTTTCGTCTTTGGGAGGAGGAGGAAGAAGAAGGCAGAAGGGTGTGGCCCCATCTCCAGTTCCCCCCCCCCGCCCCCTCCCGGCACCTCTGTCTCGGCGGCTCCTCGCTGGGTAGGGCTGTGTCTGTCTGCTGGGGAACTGCAGCAAAACTGAAGAGATCTAATTTTAGTCGAGGTTTTATTCTGTCTTCCGAGAAGGAGCAAGTGAAGGTGAAGTGACAACTTTATGTAATTTTTGAATTAAACAGGGTGAGGTATCTTTTTTTTGTTGTTGCTGTTATCTGAAGTGGAAACCTGCTGATTATTTACTCTTTAATGAAAAGAATTACTGTTCGCAGGTTTTTCTTTGAAGGCTGAGGGATTTTTACAGTTAATATGGGCACTGGTGGTAGGTTTGACCCAGAGTAGCATGCTCACACCTATATTTGTAAGATGTGTTGTTTGGCTGTGAATTCCTTGGGGGCTATGCATGCTAATTTTTTTAAACATTTTACTTCAGGACAAACAAAGAAGTAAAATGTTTCAGGCATGATCTTGAGTTAACAGAAGGTTCCTGAAATGTGTTAAAAGTATTATTCACAGTGGGTGACATTCAGACTTGTTTCATGTAAATCTCATGTACCAGTAAATGACTGACTGTTGTCTCAGAGAAAACATCAAACCATTTATAAGCAGTTATAAAAGATTACTTGTTTCTCATGCGATGAAGCATCAGCTTTATCCCTCCAGCTACTGCATTTTCAACAGGGAAGTATTAATAACTCGGTGACTTTTTCACATCAAAATAAATCCTGGGGTGAGAATCTGTGTACGTTCAGTGCGTGTTCAATGTATGTTGGGCTTTGAAAACAAAGGGTCAATCCCTGCACAGAGGGCAGTTGTGAGTCTGCAGAATTGTGCTTTTTCAGTGTGTATAGAATGGCCCTGACATACTGTGCTTTAGCATCCTATTTATCACATTTTTAACTGGAAGTATGACTGCAGAGTTTAAATTTTCAGAGTGTTTTGGTGAGGCATAGTTTCATAGTGAAAATAAATGCATGTGTTTAACTGAAAAATACGATTGTTGTCAGCTAAGCTGAAAATTAAGCAGAAAACATGTTTATTCTGAAGAATCATGATGGATTGTTTTTATTTGGTACAAAAGTTAGTATGTAAAAGTGTTACCCAGAACTTGACTTAAATAAGCATTGCTAAGCAGCTTATGTCAGTACCATAAAGGAAGGCTCAAAAAGAGATGAACTACTAAAAAGATGATCTACTAGGTAGGTTTTGTAGTGTGTTTATCTTCATTTTTAATCTCCAGTATTAGCCACTTATAATGGCTGGAGAATGGTCCAAGTCTAATTGTGTGTATGACACATAGCACTTCCTCTCATATTAGCTGGCTAGAAACACCCAACGAAAAATGCTTGTTTTCTTTGGAAAGATCTCCATTTCTACAGCACAGGTAGTGGAGAAGAGAAGCTTAAGTGCTTATCTTGGCTTCAGTAAGAGAAATCCTACAGCCTCTTTGCTCCTGCCCCTGCCAGTCTCAATTGTTGTCACTGTAAGCATTGGTGCAGAGGAAACTCGGGAGGATTGCTGAGGACTAAATATCTGTGGAAGAGCAGAAATGGGTCAGTATTTGGGACAACTGAGTTAATCTGAGACAATGTGCTGTATAGGCGGCAAACTCAGTATCTCCTACATCCTTCCTAAGTAATTGATATAATGCAATTTGAGTAATTGTCAGCTTTTTGTCTCTGGAGAAAAATAAAATCTTTACTTTTTACTTGGTCTTTGACTGTGTCAGCAGAGTTGGATGTTCTTGAACAAAGCGGATAAAAGCAAAAAGGAAGTTAGAACAATATTGTAAATCACTTACAAATCTGTTAGCATCCTATGGGACACAGTATATTAAGGTTTAAAAGTACACAAAAGTTAAAAAAAGGGGGGGGAACCCCTTTTTACATAAACCCCTTTAGTTTTTACCCTTTCCTTTATAGATCTTAGAAATACCTTGTGTGCCACAGACAGAGAATCCCTTTCAGTGGGTTCACTACCTATAAAAACTGATCTGTTGGCAAGCTGAGGAACAAAAGAAGTACTGAAATCTGCATGAGGATCACCCACCAGATGCTTGATCCCACTGAGAAAAGTCTTTATAGTTCAGAGGGTTAAAGAAGAATGTGGAAACCAGGGGCTTAGAGCGAATGTGAGGAGTAAAGGGCTAGAGTAAATGAAAAGCATATGTGAATATAAAGAAATATTTTGGGAAGTGGGGGGGAGCATAAAGAGAAAAAAGCAAGATGCAATTTTGGATACGTGCTCACGTGCATGTATTTGTATGAAATGTGTATTTACTGACAAACGTGACAGAATGGAAAAGTCGTAGCACTGGTCTAAGAAGTTAGAGGTGGGAGAAGAAAGCTCTCACATGGAATAGAGAATGATTGATGTTTCTGGTTCTGGGTTATGTTAAAATCTGAACTACCAGGTTATAGCGTGCGTCTATCACTTGGCTTTTACTGCAGCCTTTTTTCTAAAAGAGGGGCTGGGTTTTGATCCCAGATGGGCTGCAGGAAGCAAGTGGGGGAATATATTTGTGGTGGGAACAGCTGACCCTGGTGGGCTCTTGGTTGGAGCCCTGTTGATGGACAATGGGATGTGCATCTGAGAGAGAAACAGGGAACGCCCATCGCTGGCCTGTGTCGGACCAGAGCAAGCCACACGCTTATGCATGCCTGTGGTTTTGCCTTTCTCCTTAGTTATGTCCTGCTCCCCTGACCAGGCTCCTGCCTATCGCTCCCACCTCACGTTCCCTTCCCCCGGCTGTGGTCACTGGCTAGGTGCCCCTTCCCTTGGGCAGGAGCCTCTGGTACCATCCGTCCTTCCCAATCACCCAGGCAGGTGGCTGAGCATTTACCCTCCCTTCTCCTCCTCCTGGTTTAAGACTATCCCTCCACCTTCCTCATCCTCAGAGCTTCAACCCTTGCAGTGGCCCAACCTCAGTGCTATCCACATCCCCAGAAGAGGTGAGTTAATCCTGGGAGGCAGTCACACGCCAGGGTTCCCCAGCAGCCTTTCCCAGGTGGCAGGAGGTGACACCACTCCCAGCAGCTGGGAAGCATGACATTGCTGGTGTTGGTGGAACAGGAGTCCCTGGTGGTGGAGGTTACCTTGTTTACTCCTGAATATGAGGGCAATTATGTGTAACACCTCACCTTCTGGTTTCCTAGGACATAGTGGTTGCAAATAAAATCTTGTTTAATAAGCCAGCAAATGCAAACAGGCTGTGAAGAGGAAAAAAAGCTCTTCCAGACCTAGGAAACATATGTTTATGCTAACTGAGAGACCTGTTCTTGTGCCCTGACGCGTGGCGGGGAGTATCTTTATCTGCCAGTCTTCCCACAGAAATCGGTAAGCCTGTCTGTGAAGCAAGGCTCAGTTCTGTTTAGATAGAGGCATCAAAATCTGACCTTACCAAATCGTAGCTTAGGTCAGGAAGCTGTAATCTCTTTAAGGACCCTGGAGATGATTACTTCACCAGGTCTGCTGAATCCATTGCTGTTTCCTTTCAATTAAATTACCACTGTTGCAGAGCAAGGGTTGGGGCAGGCAACCCCTCTGCTCCCCAGCACGATACGATGGCTGTGGGTGCCCCACAGCTGCGCTGCAGTCAGTATGTAGACATATACATCTATACAGAGAGACACACTGCCGCTTGCCTATGGGAATTATTTGCAGCAAGAAGCCTGATACTTCTGGTTTGTTCCTAGTAGTGGTGCTTAACCTCTTGCATATCAGGGGCAGCAGCGTTGCCGTACCTTGAAGCAGGAGTAAAACACAGGTCTGGCTCCTGCTTGAGGGGCTGGCACTAGGTACAGTTGTCTCTTGCTGTAAGCAGGTTTCTTAGTCAGTTAGTTTATTATGGCAGTATGTTGCTGGTTTAACCATGTGGCTGACTAGGCGAATGCCGGTGTGTAAACTCTTGAGAACAGCCCTGGAAGGAGAGGCCCGGCTGTGGGATTGGAAGGTGAAGCAAGATGATGGGGTTTTTTTTACTTTGGAATTTGTCCTTTCCATCTTTTCTGTATCTCTCTTGGATCATTCCAGAAGACTGAAGGGTTTGGTTAATCATATGTGCTTAAAGGGAAACACTGTGATGTAGTTTTCACGTACGGGAGCGTTATTCTTGTGCAGCTGGAGCTGGCAGCCTTTCATTCCCTTACCACCTCCTTTTTCTCCTAAAAATAGCAGCATACTACAGTGGGATTACAGAAGAGGCAGGAGAATGTTTCCTGAGCAACAATTTTTCCTGGATGGTGGTTGCAGTAGCATCAAGAACAGATTTTGGGGGAGTTGGAGGGAGATACAAATAGGAACAGAACAGAATGGGACAGGGATAAAACTGGGGTGTAGAGGATGAAGCTGGTAGGTGGGACAGACAGCGAGGTTCACTGGGCTGTGTAACAGCCTGCCCAGGGAATTGGGAGAAACCTCAACACTTGAATCATTTAGGAGTTGCCGAGACAGAGTGCTCAGCAGCACTGTACGGGTAACACACTCACAGTGTGGATAGGAGGCGTGGGCAAGATGACCTAATTTCCATCTCTGATTTTTATGATTTATTAAAGAGTTTTGCAGGGGCTTTCTCTTAGCAGGCTTAGAGGTGGAATTTGGGGCATGGCAATTAGGAGGGCCCTTTAGTACCGTGCCAGCGTGCTGTCGGGGTTTGATCACTTACTTTCAGGGTAGCGAGCTCAGTGTGGGTCATTCTTCAGTCCAGCAAATGGAGGTAGCAGACAGGCTTTGCTCCAGTATAGATCTAGTGTTGACATTGGTTTACATTGTGCATTCAGTCCTGCCTTCAGTGCTGGTAATGCTGTATCTAGGTTATGCTGTATATCCAATGACAATACTATATTAATGTGCTATAGTAGATATCTTGGAAAAAGTAAAAGTGAAAAAGATAGCCACCAAACCTAGCCACTTCTCATGCTGCTCTGTTTGATGACACCCTTAAGAACTAGACAGTAATTGATTTGTTTTAGTTTATTCCAATCTTGGGAATGCCTTTGTGTCTGTAATGGGTTGGTGAAGAAGAGCCAGCAGACAATGCTTCTGCCATCGCCAGTTGTCCAAGTCAGGGAGAAAAGACAGGGCCTACTGCCCTCATCAATTTATTTAGATATATTCAGCTGGGCTTTTCATCTGCATAAACCATGTGCCTTGCAAATTTGCACTTACACAAAACTAAATATGCCACAAAATTAGTTATTGTGATGGTGAAATGCTGATAGTGCTGAAGTTACTCGAAAAGCCTGCCTTTTCCTGAAAGTGCTGGTGTTAAGGTTATTATTTCTAATCTGTACCCACTGATGGCAGTTCTTGCGAAGCCAAACAAAACCATCCAAAATTTCATGTTTAAAGTTTGCAAGTGTTTTATCCTCATTTGCTAGTGGTGTGACACAGATTTCTTGACTTGTTCTTCATTGCGCAAACCCAAAACTATTTTTCTTACACTCACATCCTATACAAACCCTTAATATTGTAATGTTAATGCAGAGCAGCAAAGACAGTCCTTTTCTCAGCCTGAGGGGACAGTGATTGAATTAAGGATGCAGAGCTGAAGAATAAAAATAAGTTCATTCTCTTTAAATTTTTACCAACTTCCCACTGCTGTGCTATAGGAACAGACATGAAATGTCTCTTTCCAGTAAAGGGCAAATGGCGTGGGTTTTCAGTTACCCACAGGGTCAAAGCGTTGTGGTTTCTGTGTTATACTGGCCAGAAGGATACCACCAGCTTCTGTACAGGAGTGTCTGTGTTAAGGTAAACTCTCTGCCTGGTTTTAGACTCCGTCCCTATTAAGCTCCAGTTTTGTTTTTGCCTGTCTGCTACGCAGACATGATCATTGTGTTTTCCCCATGCCTTGTTCTGAATCGCGTTACCCCACCCCAGGAGCAGTTCAGTTATTGCATTTTATTTTGCTGTTTGCCTATGTCCTACATTTTCCATCGTCTGAAGCACCTCTTTCTAACTCTTGCCCATATTTTGTCTATCTGCAAGCAAGGTAGCTGGTATGAAAGAAGATGTCTCCTGCGACCTTCTGATCTGTGCTGTTGCTTTGAGGAATACAGTTAGTGTAGTTATGCTTACTTCTTCTAACCAGTTTGTAGAAATTGATCCAAGTGTTTAATATCTCCATAGATTTGTAAGAAGTCTTGTTATGCTTTTTTTTTCTTTTTTTTTTTTCTTTTTTTAGTAAAAGAATACTGGCATACAATAGATGATGCAGCAATAAGCCATGACGTATAGATATGAATTGCGCTAAGAAGATATCTGTCATTCTCTAGCTTCCAAACAGTTGCAAAGGGATTCAGTAGATATATTTACTACATATTATGTTACATAGTTTACTAAAAATGCTTTGCTACCTTCTTTTAAGGCATGCTAGGGCTGTCATCATTCCTAAACTGCAGAGCTGTAAGTCTGCTTCCTTGATAGTGTCCTCTGCACTTTGGATGTTGTTGTAAGAAGAAAAATTGTTGCAGGATGGGATTTGGCAAACAAATCAAGGTCTTGGCCAAGGAAACGCATTGTCTGTTCATTTTCTAAACACAAGTAGTTCAGCCGAAAGCGAGTGTTCGGTATCTGGTTTCCACTCGCTGTATTTTGATTTTGTGAAGTAGATGTGATAACCAATTATTTCTGCTTACATGCCATTGTTTAAAAAATACTAGTGGTTAAATATTTCTTAATTAATTGTTGGCTGCTGAGCCTGAAATAAACTGTCCAGAAATTCAGAAGGGATAGCACAAACATTAACAAGAGTCTGAATAAGTGTTTACATGATGAATGGGATTGTTTCCTACTTAAAAACACACTAGTTTGAGAAGTGGGCTGAGCAGATGTCACTCTTTGACTAGTGGCACAGTTAAGCCCAAAATCTTGAGATTCTCAAGCAAGGAATCCTGCTTTCTGGTGGCATTTGGCCTTTGTTTTAAAGCCTTTGTATAACCTCCTTCAGCCTAGTATTCTGAAATCGCGGTGTATGGCAACCCTGTTTTAAGTTACTCTGTGGAAATTTTTAGAACTCTGTTTCTTTCTGAACTCTAGTGACACATGATAAGGAAATTATTGCTCAGTAATGTTAGAGGGATACAAAATTAATATCTAAGAGTAACATTTGACGTCACTTAAGATGACAGCTCTGCACAATGCATGGTATCTTCCAGGGCTGGAGTGGCAAGGCATCATGACGAGTGTACTCTGTTAGAAAAAGGCACCTCCTTGAAAACTTAGCGGGAGCTTGGGGAATTTATTGCCTTCCGTTGGGAAAAGAAGTAGTGACTGGTAATAGGTAAGGCTTTAATTCAGATGTGAGTGAAAAGCTTCTCAAGCTCCTTGGTCCTCCCTGGCAGAGCTGCCAGTACAGAATGAACCACTCTTTAACTTTCCAGGCGCAGATAAAGCCCTCAACTTTGTTTCTCTGTTGCCTACCTTGCAAACTGCAGTGTTTCTGGTTGGTGGGGCTGCTCAAGGACATCCCCTGCTTCAGAAGACCGAAGCTAGGAAGAGGTAGCAGTGAGGGCCAGGTTAGAGGTCCTGGGCTGTCCTGGCTTCAAGGGATTGTTCTTCACCCTGAAGAAGGATGATATTCTTCACCCTGCAAGATGCTGCCTCCTTATCTCAAGGATGTTCTGTAGCAACTCCTGAGGCTGGTGACTGACTGAGGCTCCACTTGAGCCTTTCTTGTGGGTGCTGCAAAGATTAATAATTCAATTTGTCAGGTGAAAATTTAAATTACATCAGTCACACCTCTTGTAGAGTTATCCCGTGATTAAAAATGACAAACAGTTTTCAATGAAATTGTTCTTCTAACCTCTCAAAGCATATGTATTTGAAGTTTAAGCGTGGTACGTGCGCCCTTGAAAATTCACCTTTAAAATGATGTTTAGTGTAAGGAGGGAGGAAAGTTTCGCCTATAGTTTAGATAGAACTGAAAGCCTATTAATTTCCACTTAAAATGTTTACCTTTCTTGCCTCACCGCTAGGAAAAAGCCATAGCTGTCCAGGCTTTGAAGTTTTGCACCTGTCTGGCATGATCTCTTTGCTGAGCAGCGAAGTCTTGCTTAGACTTGACAAAACTCAAACGATTAATCTTCTGGTAGCCTCCCGAAGTAGCATTACAGTAGCTGGTATGTCCTGCACAGTTATTGAAATATTTTGCAACACTAAAACCTTAATTTGTTAACCTCAACCAGCGGGATAAAATTGAAAATGAATGTGTTCCTTCCCTGAGGGTGCTCCCACTTTGTTTAAGTAGCAGGTAACTTCCAGCAAGGCCTTCAGCCCCTGTGAGACCAGCCTGCGCTTTCAGAAACACGAAGGGTGGATCTAAGCACTCAATTTATCTCTGCCATATGAGGCAAAAAGCAAAACCAAAGCATGCTGTGATTCCTAAACACGTGAAGAGGAGACTTGGGGGTGGCTGACCCCGGATATCCCCACATCTCCATCAGTAGGTGATGCGATTGCTGGGGGCTGGTGGGCTGTCAGGATTACTGGTGGATGCTCACCAGTTGAGCTATGAATGGAGCCCACTCACTATTTGCAATGATAGTGCTTTGTTGGTTGAGCAAACGTTGCCCTACTCTGTACCAGACAGCATTTGGAAATGTTGACTCCTGGTTTGTGGTGTGCGGAGTTGCAGAGCTCTGGGATTGAGGATACTGTGCATGGTTATCCAGCCTTCAGGTTTGGGTTCAGCAAGCTTTGTAGGCTCAGCACATGTTCCAGATGTTTGGGGCCCACAAAAAGTAACAAGAGTTTGAGGCTGGCTGGTGGGATTTTCTCCTGAACCTGCAGGGCTTGTGAATAATCATTCTCCTAAAGCCCTCAACGTGTGTGTTTCACGTATTGCGCTGCACCCACCTGTCCTCTTCAGCTGCCCCAGTGATGTGTTATGTCACGTTACCCAAAAATACGGCATTTGCTTCAGATATCTTCTCCCTTCCTTTTTCAACTGTGAAGCCAGTAATTTTCTTATAAAATATCAAGTCCTCTCAAACACTTTAACAGCAGCATCAGACAAAAATGTTGGCAACCGTTTCTGCTGTTCAAGTCATCGTTTACATGAATGTGAAAAACATATTTTCAAGATTGAAGTACTAACCCTAATTTACTGTTGCAACCTAAAGTAAGATGTTTGGGTTTTCATTAAGATTATTCAGAAGGTCTTTCCAAATCCTAATTCTTTCATTGCAGAGCTGCTGTTTAAACTTGGGGCTTTGTAAGCAGTAGTGATACACAGTTCCTACTGGCGTATTTTCCGTGCATGATGTGGAAGCACTTACAGCTTTTATCCATCAGTTTTCAAGCTCTTTACACTCCACCTATTGGCACTATAAAAATACAATAGTTTAATTATTAAGGTAATACTACTCAGCCATTAAATTTCCCTGGTAAAAGGTGGGATGATTTGTAAGTGAATGGAAGCCTAAAACCTGTAAGTGTAAGAGACTTTGGTCCTAGCCCATGGTCTTGGAAATTGGAAAAAGAGCTTTTTAGGGACTGCTTAGAAACAAACGATGGATATTGGTGCCATCTCTGAGTGTGGCAGCTGGGAAGTTTAATTATAGGCTGGAAAGTCAGTTAGGGATTAAGGCAAGTGTTAGCAGAAGGGGTGAATGTTAATGACAGCTGTTTGCTGTAGGCTTCAGGGAGGCAAAGTACGTATAGAACATAAATAAAGTGTAGGCCTAAACGTATGCTGGCTTTGAACATTCAGAAAGTCTAGGTCACTTGTTCCTTGACACATGAACCTGATTTGTATGAAATCATTTTGATGGCTCGCACAGTGTGGGAGATGTGTGTGTAGAGGGGGAAAAATTCCTGCCTTTGTATCAGAGCCCTCGGCACGAGCGAGCTTGTGTTCGCTGTTGGAAAATGGCACCTGGGCCAGGGATAAATATAAATCGGGAGAGAAGCATGTGCCTAAGGCATGAGGTGAGGGGCATTGGCCCGCGAGGAGGAGACCCGTACAGTGAAATGTTCAGGGCTGAGGCCCTGACTTCCATGTGCTTTGCAGTGGCTTTACTCTGGTCCCAGACAGCACATTGCCTGTGCCTGCCAAGACCTGCAAATTAAAATGAGTTAGAAAACCCATGCCACCCACTGTGGGGTTTGTAAGCACACTGTAGCTCATGTTAAAACCTGCACTGGTAGTTTGAAGGAAAATTCCAGATCCTTTTGCCTTTCAAAGTGTATAGGTTGGGAAATAGTGCTGCATCTGCAAGTCCTATTGTATAGATCAGGCACCGGTGCTGAAATTAGCAGTGGTGTGAATGGCTGGGGCAGTTATAGCCAATACAGTACTAAGGCTGTATCAGTGTTCCCTCTCTTTTCTTAGGACTGCGTTTAGCTTTTTTAGTTCAAGTATATTTGGTTTGGTCTGAAAATAGCTTTTTTTTTTTTTTTTTTTTCTTATATGGCACAGGTTTTTCACTATATAACCTGGTCTTTTTTTTTTTTTGAATGAGGAGGAGTTGTGAGGGATGCATGCCAGACTTAAGCTTACTAGGTGTATGCATGGCTTAATGAATCTGCCTTTTAACATGTCACAGTAACCGGAGGTCATTCTTTTAAGAGGAGAAAGAATGATAGAATGAGCCATCTTTTTTTTTGGGGGGGGAAGAGCCCAAAAGAACAACAAAAAAACCCCAAACACCCAAAGTCGACCAAAAAGCCAACCCCCAAAACAAACAAACAAACAAATCTAGCATTTTTGTTTTGAAGTATTTAAAACAGATATGCCATAGTGACTTGATGGGCTTTCTATTAGTATGTCAAAGGATAATAGCATGTGTGGAGAAGTTTGTATTTATCTATGTTGGATGTGAGTTTTAAGATTGCCTTTTATTCAGCTGCAGTGATAGATGCACTGTATGTCACAGACTGCTGTGTAAAGGAATAAACTAAGGGAATCATCTTCCCCATCAAATTGAACTAATTTGAACATGTGGCATTATTTATAATACATTTAATAGATTTATAGCTGTACATGATCTTCCTTGACAAATAAAAGCTTGTGGAGCACAAAAATGTGTCTAGTTTAATAAGCTACAGAACTGTCCCTTATGAGACTTCTGGGTGTTAAGGCACCGAGGGTGTTGCAAAAGGTAATAATTCAGCCTTTCCGCACATAATTCGGTATGACTGTCTGTAATGAATGTATGGCTGCAGTATGTAAGGTAGTACAGCTGGCTGCTTGAAAAATAACTGTGTGATCAAAAATTTGTAGCTTTTGGGTACTTGCCGATTTCGGTTACAACTGGAGGATGTTGGCAGTGGAGGGAAGCAGCTGGTTGTCCTGCCGATGGTGTTTTTCTATCCTCGCTTGCGTGAGTGTGGGTGGTGGGTGCCGTGGCCTGTACCCAGCGCTGGGTGGGTGCCGTGGCACACCGGAGCTGCTGGCTCCATCGCTGCTTCCTGCTCATTGGAGCAGGGACAAAGGTATTTACACCTCTCTTCCCTTGGAGGGCTTACAATCCTTGGGAAGCTCTCTGGCAATGGAAAGAAAGCACTTCATGTGGTATTTAAAATGCTGGACAAGAATTCACAGCAGGCATTTCCTCTCCTCTGAAGTGTGAGCGGAGGGGAGGAAAAAAAAAGAAAAAACCCTAATAAAATACAGCTCACTTTGGGGATGGTGAAACTGTATACTTGAATTTGTTTTACTTGAGGTTATGGCAGCATAGGTCAAGCAATGAAGTGAACTGCAGATGAAATAATAAGAAATAAGAACACCACTCGTCTTTCTGAAGGCAGCACGCTTTTACGAGACTATAAAAGATTACAAATGGGGTGAAACAGGGAAGAGCCTTGGGTACATGTGTTTTGGGAGTTTTGTCCTTTCTTAGATGCCTGCATGTGAACAAGAGAAGGAATCTTTAACTTGCTCAGGCTGATGGGGTTTTTTGAGTTGTTTTGTTTCCAGTTGATTATTTTTCCCCTCAGTTTGGAAAACCCATTAATTACAGCTGTAATTCTGAGGCTTAGATGCAGTTCTGGGCATAAAGGACTCTGGCATGTTTCTGGTCTTATTTAGGATTAGACCAGAAATGTCTTATAATGGTTTAGACAAAAAGTCTCATAACCCCACCCTGAAATATTGCAAACTGCTTTTCTTCTCAAACAACTCCTAAATATCCAAGTCCACACATGTGTCTACTCAAGCCAGTTTGAAATAGCTGCTCTGCAAATTTTAAGTCATCTGAATGCCAGCCATTGTCTAGCAACTGGTTTGAATGAAATGGTATCCCAGATTGGACTGTCAGCCCATTCCTTAGCATCGTGTCCCTATGGCATGTTTACTGTTGACAGCAGGGATGGGAAGAGTAGATGTTCCACTTAGTGGTGTAGTGCAGGTTAGGGTTTTGTTCCCTCTTCAGAAACCAATATCAAAACTGTTCTTAAAATATAAGTTAAAGAAATCAAACTCAATCAGTCTTTTGATTTTCCGTTTTTCATTGGCAAGGCATAGCACGTAGTTCATTTCATGAGCATATGAAGATGCCCACATTAACCTGAAACTGCAGTCTTTCCTCACCATTTACCTTTTGGTTCAATAAGGGTTGAGGCAGACATTTGCCAGCATACTGAAAGGGACCTGGCACTTCAAATCATGTCCAAAGAAGGGCAACAAAGGTGGTGAAGGGTCTAGAGCACAAGTCTTATGAGGAGTGACTGAGGGAACTGGGGTTGTTTAGTCTGGAGTAAAGGAGGCTGAGGGGAGACCTTATCGCTCTCTACAGCTACCTGAAAGGAGGGTGTAGTGAAGTGGGTCTTGGTCTCTAATCCCAAGTAACAAGTGATAGGACAAGAGGAAACGGACTCCAGTTGCACCGGAGGAAGGTTGAACTGGATATTAGGAAAAAATTTCTTCACCAAAAGGGTTATCAAGCACTGGAACAGGCTGCCCAGGGAAGTGATTGAGTCACCATCCCTGCAGGTATTTAAGGATGTGTAGATGTGTTGTTTAGGGACGTGGTTTAGAGGTGGACTTGGCAGTGTTAGGTTAACGGTTGGACTTGATGATGTTAAAGGTCTTTTCCAAACAAAACGATTCTATGATTCTGTTGCAAATAACTTTTCCCCAAAAGCACTGCTTGTGTTGAAGCAGTTTGGGTTCTGGCTCGCAGCCATGGATTCACCTAAGTGTATCACAAGAAGTGACAGGTAGACAGAAGTAATATGTATTTCAGTGTGCTTGACTCCGCTGGGGACCATAAAATGGGGTAGACTAGACTCTCTTTTGCAAGCAGATGTGAGCTTGCTCCCACTTTATTAATGAGTTACAAGGCTGCCAGTGCTGCTACTCAGGCCCTGAGGCTCTTGAAAGCGGATGAGAACATTCTTGTTTCTGCGTTTTTTGGAAGGTGTTCTCAGCTCCTGTGAAACTGCTACATAAAACGTGCTGAGGGGTCAACTCAGCCACCTGCCCAGGGCTGCGGTGGCTGCTGCTGGAGTGGGGATTGCAGCTGTGGATGGAAGCTGTAAGTGAAATGGGAAACGGTTCCAGTCAGTAGTCCTTATTATTTTAATAAATAAAAGAGTATTGTGGCTTCAATGTACTTCAGATACAGGGAGCCACAGTTGTTCTAATATGTCATACGCACTCTGCACTCAAACTAGATCTCGTACATTAATAAATACTTGTTTGAATGAAGCTCAGTGCAAGAGAAGGGACTTTTTGAATATAAAATGAAAAAAAGATCAATATCTATCTAGTAGATTTTTTTTTCCTTTTTATTGAATATAATATAATTAAGAGAGTTTTTATTCCACTTGGAAGATCTTTAGGCAGCAGTTTGGAGGAAACATTGTGGGATTATTAATGTATCAAAGGTTAAAACTAGGTTGGTAGTGTCATAATATGGTCAAAATACTGAACTTTTTTAATATCAGGAGGTATAGAGAGGAGTATTGTTTTCAGACATAAAGCAATCCTTGTGATCTTTTGAGCACCAGTAAGCACAATTGATCTTCAGCTGAAAAGTAGGTTTTGGATGCTATTGCTTGGGGAGGAGGTAGACTGATGGGAAAGAGGATAGAGGAGAGAGAAGAGAGCCAGTGAGAGGACTAAAAATAGGATTTGCCAGAAGAGACAGAGGAGAGAGTGGTCTGAGGGGAGAACGGCAGCCGTCTGCAAGCTGCAGAGCCATGTTAGGCATCCTCTGTCATCAGGGCGAGGAGGAGTGTGCCTACATTTCAAGTGGGAAGAATTAGGTCAGACATTTGGGAAAATTTTCCTGAACAGTAAGGCTGGGGAATCAATGGAATAAATGGCCTGTGGGGAACATGGAAACTTGAGCATTGTGGGATTTTAGTAACAGGTGATGTAAATATATACCAGGTAGAGCTTGGACAATGGGGGGGCTGGGAAGGTGACCATGAAACACTGATGTCATTGTGCAAGACACTTTGAAACAATGAGCCCCCAAATTAAGATCCAGCATGTATCTGACGTGCTTGTTTTGCTGGTGGTGCTTTTGGCATACTTGCACGGCTCTATCTCTCAAAAAAAGTTTGGTGGCTGCTGCTGCAGGGATAATGAATGCTGTTCTGGAGCTGGGAGAAGGCTTGTTTTGTTTCTTGCTTCTTTGCAAACCTTAAAAAAATGATTTCATAAGGGTAAGGTTTCTGTGGCCCCAGCTGTGGTGAAACACATGCATATAGCAAAGGCAACGGAGAGTGGGTTGGACCCCAGCTGCAGGGTGCTGCTTCCCCAGGGCTTTCATAACATCCAGGGGGGGGATGGATTACTTCATTCGTTTTTTAGTTCCGATGTAATGGCCATGTGAATATTGGCATGGAGACTTCTGTCCCCACAGAAAACAGATTGCAAAGTGAACAGAAGAGGGGAATGCAATTTTGTTGTTTATCTAGCATCAGTCATAGCTAATATAAGAAAATTTTTGGTTGTTGAACCACAATTTATGACGAAGTAGGGAGTAATTCTGTGTATTTTCTGCATATTTATTCACTCATGAGAAGGTTGAATTGGGCACTAAGATATAAAAATTGTTTGAGAATTTAAACTTTGAAACTGTAAATGCCTTCTTGGGCAAATCTTTCTGATAAGGAGTGAGACAGTTACCTCTTTTTTTTTTTTTTTTTTTTCCCCACACTACCATATAATGTAGAACATAAAGAAGTGGAATTTTACATGCTGCGATCTGAAGGATACTGAAAGAAATGGTTTGGCATAAAATAATCAGTAGATAAAATGCACAACAGTCCTTTTTGACACGCCCAGAGAGTCTTGCGTTGGGTCCTGCACAACGACAGGAGAAAGGATGGAAAAACCCACCATTTATAGACCTATTTTGCTTATTTGGGCACTTTCCTGGTTAGCACATGAGACAAGTTTGAAACTCAGCACACTAAACAGGGTCTGGTATCAAAGTCTTGCACTTTATTTCTGAATTGTAGGATCTCCCTTAAATTAAGGTAGTTTATTTGGTTTATTTAGTAGCTACCAAATTAGTGGTTTGTAGCCTTAAAAAAACACCATCAAACATTTAGCAGAGCTATGTATAAGGAAAAGTATATGGGGAAGGAAATAATTCAGGTTGTAAAGTCATTCATTCCTGAGTTAGGAAATAGCAGCATCTAGCTTAATTACCTTCACTTCTGCTTTCAAATTATCAGCTTGATAGAGGAAGATTTTTATTTTTTCTTAATTGCTCAATTCCTCTTGAGTAACCTGGAGTGATTCATATGACTTTCTTTTTTGAATCCCCAGTGCTTTAAAAGCTGCAAAGAACTTTTCTTCCTCTCTCTGTTGTATGAATTCGTCCATTCCCTCTTACTCTCATTTTTGTGATTAAGCTGCGTCACTGCACTTTCTAATTCTTCCCCCATTTTTTTCTGACCACTGTCTTGCAGGAGCACTTCAAGCCACCTGGCTGTCCTCATTGCCCCAACCCCTTCTGTCTTCTCTGAGCTGCTGTCACATCTATGTGTCTTAAGTCCAAGATAGTCATACACGTCAAGGAGGAGCTGCCAGATCTGGTGCCATCCATCTTTACAGACAGCATAATGCTGGGTCAGGAATATATAATGTTATTACTATATAGCTGTATATTTAGCATTTCAGGGTTTAATATGTAAAAAGAGTTAGACTCTCTATTTAAATATAACTATTTTCTTTGTCAGGCTGTATTGGATGCTGATCTTCAAATCCTCATAGTTTAGCATAGCTGCACAGATGGTGAAAGGGTTTGGCTTTATTGGGATGTTGTGTGAAGGTACAGAAAGCTTGCTCTTAATTCCTTGTGGAGCTCATCATGTAAAGGACCCTCAGGACCTAACTGGTATGCATTGGGGCACCATGTGCACAAGCTTCCCGTGCTTTGGAAACACATAACTAATGTTATCCTAAATCACATAAGCAAAGCAAAATTGAAGCTGGGAGAGAATCCTGCTTACTTGGTGATTTTAAGTGAGATCGCTCTACTCTGCAGATGCCTGAATCCCCCCGTAAATATTCTTGTGCGTTTCACTCTGACTGATTCGTTCCTAGAAGTCCCTGCTCCCACACCGTCTGTAGGTCTTGGTTTGCATCCAGCACATTATTTAACAGCTGGTGGCTTTGAGCGTCACGGCCAACTGCTAATATGTGCACTGGGGTTTTGGGGAGGGGGAACGTGTTGAACTGTGCTTTCGGAGTTGGCGGTTTCTCCTGGTTGATGGTCGGGCACGCTGTCGTCTGTGTAGGGCTGGGAGGATGGTTTTGGAGTGATGGCATAACCTGGAGGGTAGGTGTCAGGGGCTAGCTGCTAGTGCCAAGTAAACGGTACTTTTGTAATTTGTCGCAGGTAATTAAAGCACTGGGGAGTGTGGGGATCCCAGAAGAGTTTAAGTATAAAAAGCTGGCTGTCTGATGCCATGGGTTTGGTTGTTTAGACTCACAAGATTTTAATTTGTTTGGGGAGCCAGTGGTTTCCTGATGTGGTGCTCCAAAATGGAAAGTCTATTACTTGATATTGTAGAGTGTATTTTACGTTCAAAACTGACGTGAATGCCCAGGAGATTAAAAGCTAAATGTGAAGTAAATAATCCATTTCAGAAAAACAAAAGCAATTACGAGTAAACACGCTGTGATGCCTCATCATGTAGCCTTACTGCATCAGACCCATATAATGCCTTCAAAAGTTGAAAAATGTGATGTAAAATTAGTATGATACTGTTTTCAGACATAAAGCCACCCTTGTGATGTGTTGAGCACCAGTAAGCACAGTTGATCTTCAGCTGAAAGTAGGGTTTGGATGCTATTGCTTGAGGACGAGGCGAACTGATGGGAAAGAGAATAGAACTGAAATGAGAAAAGGGTGCAGTTTGGGTTGTCCTAAGCAATTCTCTCTGCTTGGCACAGAGCTGCCTTTATTTAACTAGGGCCCAGTATGGATTCAGGGTGGCTCCTCTGGTTTTTTCGCTGCCTGTGACTTCTTTCTTCCTTTTGTCTCTGACCGAGTTTGAAGTTTTCCCAATTGTTTTAATCCAGCTTTTAAGACAACCTGGAGCTCTCCAGCGATGGAGAGCGGGTGCTGCTCTGGGATGCCATGGGGAAGCCATTGCTCGAGTGCCCTGTCTCGCATGACCCATATTGGGCGGCTGCCTCCAAGAAAAAATGATTTATGAGCTCCTATTAAAAAATAAAAAATAAAATTTAAAAGTCTCAGTTCTGGGCAGGTTTCTGGAAAACACCATGGCCTACTGCAGCTGAGCATGCTTTAGGGGAGTGATACATGCAGGCCCATGTCGGAGCTGGGGGCAGAGCCCTCGGCCACAGTGCTAACCTGCATCTTGCTGGGATGGAGCAGCGGCAGAGGATGGACGTGGCAGTGGCCGGCTGGAAGAGGCATTAGCCAACTGACTGCAAAATGCTTGTCTATTCAACCCCAAGTGCTTCCTTTTTTCCATCTGTAAACCACTTTGGACTGGAGAAAAGGTTGCAAAAATGTGAAAAATAATCCCCCCAAACCTGTAAAACTGGGGGAGAAGTATCTATTTACTGCAAAAGCAAACAAATGGTAATCCTACACTTGCAAGTAATAGGCTGGGAAGGGTTTAATTGATCCATGAGCAGTCCTTTGTGACTTTTTCAAGCACTGCTCATTAAAATAAAGCAAAACCCAACTGATTTATTTGCTGAATTCTAGTTAGTATGATGTCCAGGAAATCAGAAAATCCATGTTGATATTTTAAATTATAGTTCATCATTTTTTGGTTTGCTTTATAGCTTTTACATCACCTGAGCTGGAAAGATAAATGTCTGTAGGGAGCAGGAAAAGACGGGCTTGGTGTTCTGATCCCTTGCCCACCTGATTCCCTTGTTTCTGTGAGGTTAGGCAGGTCACCAGCTTGGGAGCACTGGGGCACAGTCTATTTAGGTAGCGTCTGAAACAGAAAATATTGTTCACAGGTGTTACAGTATTTTGGCCCTGAGGGCAGTGTGATAATGTAGCACACCTGCCATGTGTCAGCAACTCCTGCAACTCTTTTTTTTTTTTTTTAATTTTGAGTTGATTCTGTTTTCTGATCAGTGTAAGAGAATATGAACTTTAATGATCTGATGCCTGAAGCACAATCAGTCTCTGCAGCATTAAATACAACTTTTAAATAGTGAAGGATGCACAGGGGGGCCACACCTGAACATTTGGCTCCGGAGTGATTGCAAAAGGTCAAAACCTTGAGAAAATGTAACCCAAGTAATCAAAGTCACTTGTCTGCAGAAAATCAGGGTGTGCCATTGAGGGCTCTTTCTTGCCTTTTTAGTTAATAATTGAAATATTTATCAATCAGTTGTAACCACAGCACTACAAGCAGTTTTGCTGTTGTTTTCTTTTGCCTGTATTTTGTTTTGTTTTGTTTTTTAAACAAATGAGGAGAGGGTGAAGTCGTGGGTGTTTCTATGCAGTTCTCTCAGGACCAGCATCTCTGTAATGTTGCTGTAGTCTCCATTACTGGTTCCTTCATTTCCTTCTCCCCCTCCTCACATCTGCCTCCCCCCTGTAATTCCCTGTTGTTTCTCAGCATATTTATTGAGTTATTTGTGTATTATTTCTACTCCCCCTTACCTTCCTGCAGTCAAAGTATTTGTGTGGATTAAAGCTTTTTGGTGAGCGGATGCTTTGCTAAAGTCTGTTATAAGCATCAGTTTCTTGTGTTTCTCAAGAGTCCTCCTTTTCCCTTTTTGGGGATTTTTTTGTGGTGGTGGGGTTTTTTGGGGTGGGTTTGGGGTTTGGGTTTTTTTTTGGGGGGGGCAGGGGGAGTGTTTTGTTTTTAAATGAATGACGTAGCCATCAGGCTTGGCTTTAATCACTGTGCACTTCTGTAGTTGCACCCAGCACTCCAGGAAGCCATGTATTTTCCAGTTTGTGTGTGTGGTCTCTTCCAGATGGGAGCTCTCTGAAGGATCCTGCTTTTGGAGCTGGTGGATGAATCCTGGCACCCGGGGATGAGGGGGGGCAGAGCCAGCCCCCACTCTGGGTGCAGGGAAGGGTGCAGCAGCAGCTGCACCCCATGCCTGGATACCTGTACAGAGGGTTTGGAGGGAGATTGCAGTTCCCTCCTTCCTCCAGTAAATCCATGTCTGGCCAGTGGAGAAAACTGCTTGGCTCAGCAGGGTGGGGGAAGAAGCAGCCAAAACAGGTTATGGTGGCCTGATTTTTCTTGTCCTTTTCAGAAATTAGGGTAGCCTTGGGGTGTTGTAGGTGATACGACCTTCAAAAGGAGATCTGATGTCTTCAGGGAACCTGGTAATTCATACTCTTCATAAACCTTGCATGCAGGATGGGCAACAGAAGTTGCGTTGGTTCTGGGTTTTGTTGCTGTGGGAAGCCACCCATCAAGAGAGCAAAAGAGATCCAGATAATTTCACTGAATCGTAGAAACGAAAGGTAAACAGGAAAAAAAAAAGTTATCCTGTGCATCCAGATGTTCTAAAGCAGAAGCAAATATATACAAGTTGTGAATTCACAGTTGCCAAGCCAAGTGTAAGGGGTAACAAAATCAACAAAATTTTAATTGCTTATGCTTTACAAAGTTGCAAACAGAGAATTTTGCTGCTGCTGTTAATCTGTACGTGTCTCCAGTGATGACTCCACACAGCTATAGTTAACCTCCTCTTGACTGTCATAGTCGATACACCATCTAATCTAATCTAAATCCTACTCGATGCCAGTCAAGTTTTAGCTCCACTGTTAGCAAATGCTTGGTTACTTTCTGTCTGCCAGAAGCTTCTATGAATTGCAAGGCCCTTACCAGCTCCCCTCTCTCTCTTCCCTTTCCCAGGGTAAACAAATTCAGCTCCTTAAACCTTTTTCCACTGGTGATGTTTTCTAAACCTATTATCATTTTTCCTACTCAATTCTTGATGCTCTTTAATGCATATTTTTCAAAAAACATGAATCCTAAACTGAAATACAAAATGCTTCGGTATACTCCTCCCTGGTGCTGCAGAAGGCAGAACAGCTCCAGCATCATGTCCCAGACTGAAATTTGTGTTGCTTATCATGTGACTTCAGACCCTCATGCTGCTTCATTCCTGTTGCCTAACCCATAGCTTCGCCATCACTTTTTACTTCTGAGGTCCCCACTCCTGTTGCTATTGCCCTTATGGGAATGTAGTCAGATTCAGTGCATATAGGGTTTTCTGTCGGACTGCTTTTCTCTTCTTTAACTCTGATGAGGATGCTCGCAGCATGTGCCAGCCTCCCCAGTGTGATGCTTAGCATGGATCAGGTGCTCTCCCTTCCTTCATTGGTGCTCAAAGGGCTGTGATTCCTATCAGTAAGTTCTTAGAGGTTGTCA
>NW_010328958.1:0-9979 GCF_000700745.2 Antrostomus carolinensis
CTGAAATCAAGGTAGAAAACATCCACTGCTCCTCCCTTCATCTACCCAGCTAGTGATGACATCATAGAAGGCTACCAGATTGGTCAAGCATGATCTCCCCTTAGTGAATCCATGCTGAGTACTGCTGATAACCTTCTTTTCTTCCAATTGCTTAAAGATGATATCAAAATGCTGAGGTTCTGATATCTCAGAGAGCATCAAACATGCTGGTGAGGCCAAAGCAAAAAGTGACAAGATGAGGAGAAGCTGTGACACCAGGGAATATATCCTCCAGGGTGATCTGCTCCCATGATTTTGCTGCAGCTTGAACTGCAGCTTCTCCTGTGTACTAGGACTTCTCTATCACAGCTCTGGATCACACCTCCCAAAGGTCTGAGCCTGGAACCACAAGTCCTGCTGCAGCAGAGGGACAGTGGTAGTATGCAGCAAGTACTGGAAATGCAAAGGTGAGGTGCAAAGAAGTAGGTGTTGTGTTCAGTCAGTGGGATCTGACTGGCTTGCATTTAGAGTTACTTCCAGGACACTTATGTTTAGAAATCTTTGGAGTCTGTCACACCGTTCTGTCCTGGCTTCAGCTTTTTCCTCTGGTGTCACTTGTTCAAGATTTGTAATGGCATGTTCTCCCTTGCTGTTTGCCCAGGTGGAACGTTTACATTGACCTCATGCAAGTTATAGAGTGGCTTAAACACTTCCAGTTTCCCTAATAAATTATTTCTGGCACAGAGGTTGCTCCTGAGGTTATAAACAGGGTTGGGCTGTCCAAGTGCCTGGACAGTTAGAGTATCTTTTTATGAGAACTCAGAGTACTCCGTTAGAGGAACTTTTTCCTTGTCTGATGACTATCCCAAAAGCATACAGGTAGAAGGAAAAAGACATAACATTTCAAAACATGAAAATTACATCATCATGAACATCAAACATTCAGAGAAAACATAGCACTGCAATGTCATGAATCATTTGTGTAAAATCAAAACCTCTCTCTGAACCTGTGGGCTGACTCCTTGACACAGTTTCCTATGCAAACAGTTGCAGGAGGGAACTCCCCTGATCATGTCTGTCAATCTAGTGACAGGTTCTGAAGATGGAATTAAATCTCTCCAGACATTTTCAGCAGCTGTCATTTTAACCTACCTAGTCATTAAAAAAAAAAAAAAAGTGAAAAAATATTAGTTTTGAATACTTTTTTGAGGATTTTAAATCCTTTCCCTGTTTTCTTCTGTCCCTTTTTCCCCTTTAACTTCACTTAGGAGGTGAACCGTGGATCATATCCAAGGCTGAGGAGAATGAAACTATTTTGGTGTAAAATCTGTCGAGGTGAGGGTCAAGCTGCTTGATTTCTCATGTTTTACTGTGAAATGCCTAGCTAAAAGTCTGTGACCATCTCCAGTCAAATTATCAGACGGATCAGCTGGTTTGGTTACTGCCTGCTACTTTAAAAAAATGATGTGGCCTGTTGACTTGGTCATATTATGGTGGATTTTGTTCACTGATTTGATACAAGGAACATATATGTCAACAGAAAACCACTCAGGCCTTATGTCACTTCAGACAATACCCAGGATGTGAACACAAAGTTCTTGGAGGAGAAAAAAAAAAAGTTTTATCCTGCCTCTTCAGCCAGCCCTCCATGGACTGACAGGAAACCAAAGTACACAATACCCTCTGACAAAGAGGACCTTATCTTTGAAAGGGACAAAGAAATAGAAAATGTTATCCATGACATACGCCACTGGTGAAGCAAGTGCTAGATTTTCCATGTGGATATTCAATAAGGCCTTAAAATGCATTGCAAAATTCAAAGTCAATTTGCTTATCCCAGTACTTTTCTAATGACACTTCAAAAACAGAAAATAGGTCATTCAATTGCTTTTTGTTGCACAATGACATGGCAAAGTATTGACTGAGTTCAAATCTTTCAGAACTGGGCCCACAAGCAGTTAATTTTGAGAGCTCCCACTCCTGACATTTCAAAATGGTTAAAAAAAAAAAAAATGTACCTCAGATATGACTAATCCTGAAATCCATGGAATGATTGGAATATCTCATCGTAGGAGTAAATCTTGGGAGATTATCTCCTTCATGTGAGAGGCAAGTCCTAACAGCTACAAAATAAATCCCTCTTGTTCCTTGGGTTGCCTGTGTTAATTTGTGCACCAATGGCAAGGGAAAGGACATACAGTGTAGTTGCTACAGGACAATTTGGAAGAGTTGTTGAAGAAGCATTTTGATGACGGTGTTTCCCCTGGGCAAATAGACTAGTCTGAGTTGTAGCTACAATATCTCTGCTGGAAAACAGCTTGGGACAGAGATTACAGGTTTTAATGTCAAAAAGTGTAGTGTAGGTTTTTAAGATTTCATGAAAAGTGCAAAATAAGTGGCTTCTAAGAATGTGTTTTCTTTATCATAGCTTCTTAAAGTTTTTACAGTTGTTTGGACAACTTGTGGCATAGTCTTGCCAGATACCAGCTGTGCTTGCTCTGGAGCTGCATGTCACCCTGTATAAAAACTGTATATAGACAGTAAAGCTGAACCTCTGATTTGAGTGCTAGATTTGCTGTACAACATGAAGTTTGAATGGTGTTATGTGTGCAGGACTCAAGAAAATTACTTATTGTATCTTCCCAAGCCAAATTCACCACTTCCCCTGGTCAGTCTTCTCTGCAGCCCTCGCTGGGTCTGCCAAGACCAAAGATGAGATCTTTGAACTCCCCTTTCACCTTGTTACCTTTCTGGATAGAAACTGGAAATTATTTTATAACTACCAGCTTTACACACAGGGCTCGTTTGGAAGTGACTGGAACACATCCAACTTTTGTGTTACTGGATGTTCACCAGATAATAACCTCGTTATGGCTGCGTCTTGGACTTTTTTTGTCTCAGAGGCCTGAAGATGAATGGCTCTGTATGTTATTACAGTTTTACTGGGCCATTAAACATTGCTCCCAGTAAAAATATCAAAATTCTGCATTGCAGCCTTCACCCCCATCATTGTATTTGCATGTCATTTAGCCCAAAGACAGCAGGGATAACTTCCTGAAGTGCCACAGGGTTCTTTTCTTGAGAAAACTTGAGGGAAACCTCTCCCACATGCACATTGTCTCTACCATGGCCTATTTGTCTGTATTCTTTTTTTTTAACCAGTGCTGAGACTAATTTAATTTTGTAAGTATTCTCACGGTGTCATCAAATTAATGCCGCCTGTCAGCTGATAAATTGTACCTTCTATTGAACATACCGCTAATTAGTAAAGAGTGATGCTTAAGCAGCATGTCAAAGCAGGTCTGACACTGAGATCTATGAATCAGTCTGAGGCTCTCAACCTGCAAAATAGTTTACAAGAGGAAGGGTTTAATTTCCATACTATTTATATTTGTCTTGAACAAAGTCATTCTCCCATGGACCTCTGAACTTAAAGACAGACATGACAAATCAAAAATCATTTCTATGAGAAGAATTTGGATCAGATATACACTGCATCAAAACCCCTTGGTTAGTGCCAACATGCTTCAATAAATCACATAAAGCCATGGAAAATATCTGTCTGGCTTACAAAATCTGTCTCAGGGAGAGGAGACTGTTTTGGTTTTGTATAAGCAGCCATTTGCACTGGATTATTTCTTTGCTTAATGAGTCCCAAATGGAAGCAAGAGTCTTGGCTCCAGAGTCTTTGTCTGAGGAGCACTTGCTTACCTTAGAGACTACTGTATTTCATTAATAGTAAATAATCTTTTTGCGGCTTGCCCTTAGGTGTCCTGCTTGTGTTGCTGGCTGCCTGTGGAGGTTTGGCTGATTAGCGAAGAGGGACAACTGTTTATTCCCCTGTCCCTAGCAGTAGGTCAGGATCCTGAACTGCTGCTCTTGATCAATTCATTCTGACAGTGCATGGAAATTACAGTGCAGCCTTTTCTAGGGCAGTCTCTCATTTAAAAAATGCATTTTAACAGCTTGATAGCTGTGGATACATCCTGGTAATTGGCTGCTGTGCTCCTGAAATTATATTCTAATGTTCCACCGTATGTGATTGGCTGGGAAGTACTGTATAAATAGGAAGTATAATTGGATTAACTGCAAGACGACAGTGATTAATATCCTAGCCTGGGTACTGAATCCTCTCTTTCAGCAACAACTTCCTGTGTGACTCAAAGGAAATCAATAAAGGTTAGGTTTCTCCACACTCTAGGAGACTTGGGTTTTAGTTTCTTTGTGCAGTCTGCAAGTAGGAACTCCAGCATCCTTCCATTGCACCAGTTCTCTAAGAGCATGTGTTTTAAGAGACTGTGGTCAGATACTGAATATATAAATGCATATCTGCTCCATCACTGAGTGGGAAAAGTTAGATTAAATCATACTATCAAAACACAAATCCTGACTTTTCTGAACTGCTTTTTATGGTTTGAGAAAAGCAGGGAGAAACAAGGGAGGCCAAACTGGAAAAGATCCTGCTGATGTGAAGTAGTTTATGAAGAATGTCCTCACAGGGCTGGGCAGATTTAGTCATACAAGGGCATGGGTAGGGAATTGCACCTTGCTTGCAACCTTTACCTGCTAGAGCAGCCTCTGCCTGTGAACATCTCTGTGCCTAAAGGTTCTTGCTCAGGACCTATAGCTCTCTGTGTACCTGCTTGGAGTGATTACTAGCTACTTTGCAGAAGGCAAAGACCTGAATCTGTCAAAGAAACAGCCAAACATGCAAACTCTGAACATATGCTGGGGCAACTCATTTCTACTCCATCTCTTACGCAAGATGTATCTAATGGGTATTATCTGATACGTCAAAAAAAATTACACCAGCTACCATTCACCAGGAGCCTATTGTCCTAAATCCTACTGGTGCTTAGAGCACAGTGGCCAAAAAGTGATGAACAATTTGTTTGTCTCCTTTCTGAGACATTTAAGGCTCGATGCACTTTCTTTGATGCTACAATTTCTCTGCACTATGTCAAGCGACTGGACAGGTAAGGGCTTATGTGAGATTATATGGGGATTGGGTAACACTAAACTACAATTTCTCTTAGGAAGACCCAGCAAGGTCCAGCAAGAATGCTCTCTTTCTTGGTGACTTCTTTGCTACCCCATGGTCAGGTGTGGGAGATCATCAGGATAAGGGATACACTGAAAAAGTGGAGTGTGTTGGGTTTTTTTTGTTGTTGTTTGGTTGGATTTTTTTACTGGAGAGGGGGGAAAAATCAACATAATTGCATGAGGAAAGGTAATTATGAGAACCTAACATTCAGTGTGTGGAATTTGCCTGGCCCGACAATGCTTCCGTGAAGTGCTGTGTGTGGTATTTATCAAACTGAGTAGCTGCTAAATTACATTATAAATATATATGACAGATTAAATGGATGACTATACAACCATCTAAGCCTTATGCTGCTGCTTCAGTGCTCACAGTAATATGCCCTATGGTTTGGTTTTTTTGTATTCTGCTGTCCATCCAGAAAGAGCTGCCAGTCACACATTACAGTTTTGTGGTTTAGCATGTCCTGTACCTGTAATTTTTTTAAAGAATCAACTCTAAATTAGCTTGATTTTCTAAATCAATATTACTTTACCATACCCAGATCACTCCCACTACACGAAGAAAAGCCTTTGCAAACTTGAGACATTTAATTGCTGATCAGTGTTCCAGACTCATGTCAATTGATTTATGAGTTAAGTCAGTGATAGCTGAGTGCTGCCTTCATTTCTAGTCAAGGAGGTTATGCTTGGCAGGTATCACTTTCTGTTATGTTCAGCCAACGAATACTTACCAAATCAGTACAAAACAGTGGAATATGGAAATAATGTTTTGAAGTAGAAAGTTCTGGCTAGAACTGTCTGGCATACTTGGGGGGGTGAAAAAACACATGCTCAAATTACATGTTCTATCACACACTACTAGGTACCTCGATTTAATACAGTAGTACTTAATGATGAACATAAAGAACAAATAACTTTCCTCAACTCATCCACCATACTTGGATTTCTAAACATCTGTGGCAATGACCACACACACATGGGCTCCTGTAATAACAAGCATTGAGATTTATTTAAAAAACAGAGATGGATTCCTATGCCAAACCTCTAGTAAGGACCATGAAAAAAGTTTTTAAGAGACTTTATTCAGGTCTTACAGCAATGTACTTCTGGGCAAACCTTTGCTCTGTCTTACTTTTTCTCATACTTTTACTGACCTTCACTCAACCTCAGAGGCTTGATTTTCACAAAGTATAATTGAATAGCTGCTTCCATTGTTTTTTATCCCTCAGGGATTACACAGATTACACAGATGGGATGCTCCATGATGTCAACAGAGGATCTGCAATGCCAGGCTTTTGGGAACTAAATTATGTGATCAACCAAGATATTTCAATGTACTGTTCTCACTAGTTAGATGTATCGAGTGCATTCCTGTACATGTGGGAACTAGAGGGTATGTATTACTAACTTCGGGCTCAGTCATTTGAACTTTGTGATCTCTTGGTTTTCACAAGTTGATTTTTTTTTTGTTGGTGTTGTTTAAGGGGAAGCATTCTGTTTCAAACTAGAACCTGAAACAATTAATTTCTATTCCTTTGCAACTTGATTGGCATCTTTTAGCCACTCTGGATCTCGGTTTCTCCATTTGTAAAACAAGATAAAGTTTAAAGAATGGGACGGGCAATTGATACCACAATTTTTATTGCTACTGTTGTGCTGGTTAGATCTGAGGATCTCTCTGTACTGATATGAATAACAATAAACATTTTGCTTCAAACTTAACACACTCCAGAACACCTTGAAGGTTCCAGATCCACAATTTTGTTCATGCCAACAATAAAAAGACAAATAAAAATTAAATCAGGTTAAATAAAAATCCAGTTGAGATAAGCTTTTTGGTTTGCCACCAGGGAAAAGGCCTGAAGAAATCTGCCTCTGCTTTTACAAAACACCTGAGAATGAGTCAGTATGTTTTGGTAATCTTGTTTACAGTGTTTTAATTTCATTTACAACAACAGTTAAATATATTTAAAAGAAAGCTACATCTGCCAGGTCTTTTCCTTGGCAGAATTTAGTACCAAGTATGTTACACTGTTGGCTTGCAGAAAGACTAGATGATGCCTAGGTGCTTGATTCTAGTCCCACCAAAGCCAACAGGGCCCCAGCGTAGCACAAAGCCAGTGGAAGCAGGACCAGGATGAAGTTGGTCTGATTTCTTCCTTTCCTACTGAGGACTCTCACCTGGCCTTTCTTCCTCACCTAACCTGTCTCACGTGGGACTTTGCGAGAGATTACCAAGAGAAACCTTTCAGTAGTTACGGTCACCAACTAAATGTCTACTATTTTCATAGGCTCGTTGTAGTCTTAATAAAGTATGCCTAAAAATAGTAAAAATTACATTAAGAGTAATATTTTGTGTATGTGCCATCAGCCCTAAGGACATGAAAGCCTGGCACCTATTGTGCTGACTTAATGATTGTTACAATGATTGGCATGAGAAAGGAACATCACAGTTCCTTTGATACTTTAGGGAACAAAGGCACACTTTTCAGCCCAAGTGTACTTACAAGACTTAAGGAAGAGTCTGAACAGTGCAAGGACTTGGCAGTGTCAGGTGGAATGGGGGAAGGGAGAAACCCACAGCTTTTATATCCACAAGTAAATAAGGCTTGTTTTTATTAATTCTCCTTTATGAGTTGAGCCATGTGCTGTAGCACTTTATCACTTCAGAGGATGTTGTTGCAACAGAAAAAGGTATTTTCCAAATCTTATCCACCCACGAAAGTATTACCAAGAAAGGTCCTTCTAATATGCATGCCTCAGGAAACAAACATTTATGATCCCTGGTGTTAGAAATGTGCCTATTAGTACTGTCATGTTCTGCTTTCCTCTGTCTTTATTTGGACATTTTCCATTTTTTTGTTCTTCTTATGTTTACTGGAGCAACTTTATTCTTACACTGATCTGCTTTATCATGCCCCTTCAGCTGAACCTGCAAGAGACCTTCAAATATCAGCATGCTTCAGCTCTTGAATTATGCCAGCATCCATTTGAATTGAGTTTACCTCACTGAAGGGTAGACAGGCACGACCAGGTGGCTTCGGACACAGTCTAGACCTGGGATGCAGTGATGAAGTAGGGCAGGAAGGATGTCATAGGATATGAAACTCCAAAATGTTATAAAATGTAAGTGGAAATAGTCGAAAGGGAGGCTGCAGGTCAGCTGTTGCAAAGAATGCAACCAGACTGACTGATCAGCTTGTTTTAAAACACTGGGTTCCCCTTTTATAGTTGTAAAATAATTAAGCACAGAAATATTCTCTATTTTCTAGAAACTGAAAGGAACCGGAACAACAGCAAGTTTATTGTCCTTATTAAAAGTAGAATTGCAATTATTTTGAGCAGGAGATGTTAACTACGATATTTGACTTCTTTCCAAAAGACTAAGAAAAAAGGTATTTTCATTACTAGAACTATTTGCATATTTTACTGCATTTTCTTTTTCAATATCCTCAAGGTTTTATTCTTTACCAGTAGTTGTAGGGCATGAATAAGTGGTAATTAGTCAATAAAGAATCAGCTCTATTTCTGATTTACCATCTCAGAAAAAATATTATGAGGTGAAGATGAATTATATTGTTTAATTATACCAACATGGAATTGCTTCACTTAATCACTGAGTGAATATATTCTAGAGCTTCTAAATCAAAACTATATGGTCATTTTCAATAGCTCCACAGGCAAAAAGCTTCCCAGTTGTTACTACTTTAGAGCATACAGTCTGACTGTAACAGATCTGAATCACCTGAATATTTTGTTTACCCTCATTTGGCTGCTTATTTTGAGTCCAAGTACATCTCACCAATATCTAGCTATTAGACATGAAGTTCTTCAATACATGGGCCCTGAGCAAGAGAAAAGACCAAGTTTCTTTAGCACATTAACTTGATAAATGAGAAACATTACCCAGTCTTCTGGTCATCAGCCAGGGTTAGCATGGTGGGATGGGGATATTCCACATTGGGCTGCTATGCTGCCTACCACTGCAAGCAGCAGTAAAAACTATACCAGCGTTTATAGCTATGTTTGTTTGTAAATTTATTTCCAAATTAACTCACATAACTTGCATACCAATTTTCCAATTGCTTGGGTTAAAGCTTCCAAAAAAGCCCTCACTTAGATACTATTTATTACTGCTTTAATGGTGATTTTTAGCACAGAGAGATTAAGGTATGACCTGTGGTATTTATTACCATTTATGGTGACTCTTAGGAGAGATCTATCTTTTGGACAGAAAACAGAGTGAAAGAATGCTGTACCAAGACTTTTTTCCACCTTATCTCTATTTCTAAAAATCCATTAGAGCATTCACTGTAACAGTCTGAATATGTTTATTACTGATTAAAATAATATTAGACATTTAATATGAACATTTTAACTTCATTCCCTTTAAGTTCCTCAAAAGAGGGGAATGTAGAATTGCAACAGGCTGCTGTTAGGTGTTTATGTCTCTCCTCCATCTAGTGTTGGCATTCAGATTATCTTAGAAGGAGAACATAGGAGGATAGGGTTGCGGAATACCCTGCCTGGAGAATGAACTTCGTATTAGTCTTGCTTTAGATCATTTTGAAAAAGCATATAATGCTGTACTTGTGCCAGACAGTTTCCTGATCCTGACCACTGAGAAGTGTTAATATCATGGAATTACTGGAAGAGAAGTTGTGGCAAAAGGTGTTGAGGAACCTCTCCAGTACCAGCTGCCGTTCTGGCATGGGTTCTGCTGGCTTCACATCCTGTATCCATCTGACCTCCAGTTCCCTTTCTTTAGGGCAAATTACTCTACCCCTTCTTTTCACTGAACTATATTTTTCACTTCACGGTCAGTCTTCCATTTCCCTTCTGGATGTGTGAAATAATTTCTAACTTCTTCCTTCCTTTCCTTCCATCTTTATTCGGGGTAAGAAACCCAACACGTGTGCTGCACTGTTGAAAAGCCGTGCCCTGTGTGCAGCAGCAG
>NW_010328959.1:0-8443 GCF_000700745.2 Antrostomus carolinensis
TTAAGTGATCCCTGACATCGGATCGGGACAGACAGGTACGGTTGGAATCGATGATCTTAAAGGTCTTTTCCAACCAAACAATTCTGTGATTCTCTGATCATCTGCACTGGCTGGAGGAGAGCACATCAAGGGTAGGAATACACTGAAGGATTCTCCACTTTCCCACATGTTTCATCTGCTGGAAGAATCCTTTCTGCAGCCTGAACCTTTTCAGGCTGTTTCCAGGAAAATGAAGTAATAAAGCAATGGACTTTGGTGACCCACCAGGTTGTTCTGGATAGTCAGACTGAAAGCTGGCTGAAAGAAGCGGCAGAGGGATGGTTACAGTGCTGGGTGACAGAACAGTGGGTGACACACTGTATCAATAAACACAAAGCAGTGTTCAGAGGGAGGAGGACAGCCCTAACTACCTATGCAATGATGAGTTATTGCCACTCAGCAAAAAGATTTTGAGGCGACAGTGGATAGTCCTCACAAATGACAGCTGAGGAATCAGCATGGGAGAAAATGCAAAGGAATGGCAGGAATTAAGTGGCTAAAGATGAGAAGATACAAAACAACTAAAATACATATGGAGGCCTCCCTTCACCAAGGTGATAATTCCAGGAACTTGAACAAATTGAGGGGAGGTAGGGAATTTGGGGACTGTGGGACGTTTGTCGGCAACATGGGCCCTTGTGGTAAAAGCTGCCATCTTGCAGTTTGCACAGGATTCCCAAAGGTTTGTCAGGAAGCAGAGGCTGGACACTGAAACACTGCCTGCAAGAACATGAGGATGCAGAGGAGAAGGGAACTGCTCAGTGGCTAACACCAGCAGGTACTCGACTGAGAGAAGGCAGGATTTAGGAGCGAGACAGACAAGGCTATTGGCAGTTCTGTTGCTGTCAGGAGGGCTTGGTTGCAGACCCAAAGCCATTTATTTTGAGTCCTCCTTGGCATTGCTGTCATTGTTTTCACTGTATTGAAAGGTGAAGAGGAGAGCTTTACAGTTTCACTGGGAGGGACACAGCAGGAACTGGTATCTGCCCAGTCTTCACTGGCTGCCCAGAGCATCCTCCATCCAGCACATCTGCTGCTGCCCAGCTGCAGAAGGGTACAGGCAAAATTACTGAAACATCATTCCAGCTTATTTTCTATTTGGAAGTCTGTTTACTCACCCTGAAGAAACAGTTGCTCGTAGAGGGGGAAATAGCCTTAATACACCGTGCATTTTCTACCCTGTTTGCTTAGTTATCAAACTACTTGAAGGTGATCACATCCTCCAAAGTGTGATGGAAAGCTCAAGTTAGGATTTGCTGAGATGAAAAGATGGCCCAAGGCCTTTGAAGGTTCTTCTGGAGCAGAGACAACAGGATTCCCATCTGCTGCTGTTTTGGTTGCTACATTTTCCTCCTGGCTTCACTATTCCAGTTTTTGGTTTAAACTTTTAGTTTAATACGTGGATTTGCCACAAAAAAAGCCCCAATTCTAGAAGTAAAAAAAGTATTTATAAATGGGTCACCTATCCATTTAGATGCATCAAGAGATTTTCACAGTTCCTCGGAATACAAACCGCCTGTGAATGCAGTTGCCTGCCTGTTTACCAGGGGCTTTCAAGTACTTTGTGGTTCAGCGCCCTTCCAGACACTGTACTGCTCAGATTTGTTTCTTCTTGAGGAACATGCTTCAGTGTGCTCTTCTTTTAAACTGCACTGCAGATGTTTATCTCCATTCCATTTTTATGATGACTTTCATTTTCACCTGCCTCGCTGCAGGAATAACTGGATCCTCTTAGCTCTGTTGAACAGGATGCCTGTTGTGATTGATGGTTGCCCCCATGGCTTGCGGTCCAGAGGAGCTGATGCCATCTGTGGTTTCTCCTTGAAGGAGGCATCCTGCCCTTCAGAAGGTGACACAGCCCCTCTATCCCATACTGGTGGGCCAAGCCTATAGACAGAAATCCTGGTGTCAGCCCTGGCTCAGAAACTGAACAGCAGGCGATCCTGCAGGCTGTCTCACAGGATAAACTCAAAGCTCCATCGCATAGGATGTGTAGGATAGGCTAGTGCATTTTGGTTGTAGGGAAGTCTAGCAGACATCATCTGCGCAGATGGGAAATACAGTCAGACCTTTCCTGGGGGGCAAATTATGTTCCACTAAGCTCAAGCTAACATGAAAAGTTTATATTAGAAAAATAAATCAACACTGTTCAATGCCGTAGGACTGTACATCAGATTTCTCATAAGTTTGGATACCCAACCAGCTAAGAAAAGTCAGCTAAAATTGTCCAGCTTCCAAGGCATGTGCAGGATTAATAATGAAATTAAATCCTCTTTCTCAGCTATAGCATATAATACAGTAGAACTTAGATGCAACTTGGCCTTTTCCACTATAAAGCCGTTAACTTTTCACCTACTGCCAGTAATAAACGACCCATACCATTTCAGAAAAGGTGGCTCATTAGTGTAAGAGAATCATAGAATCATAGAATGGTTTGCGTTGTAAGGGACCTTAAAGATCATCTAGTTCCAACCCCCCTGCCATCAGCAGGGACACCTTCCACTAGACCAGGTTGCTTAAAGCCTCTGGCTTTGAAAACTTCCAGGGAGGGGGCATCCACAACTTCCTTGGGCAACCTGTTCCAGTGTCTCACCACCCTCACAGTGAAGAACTTCTTCCTAATATCTAATCTAAACCTACCAGAACACCTATATCACTGTTAAAGAAATTAATGATGGGATTTGCTTGTTACTTGGATCCTGACAGCAACTGTAAAAATAAAGAAATACCGTGACTACAATGAAATAAATTAAGATAACAAAACTAAATTGTAATCTCCATACCTATTCAGATGGACAAATTTCTGCGTGAAAAAGAATATCAGGTGTGCCAGAATCTTTACATCTGTGCTTTTAAGAGGAAAGCTTAGACAAAGACTCTTATCAGTAGAGAAGCAATAAAAGAGAAAAGAGAGAGGCTTTCATTAAGTCTGAAGCTAACAAGTTTGATTTTATCTCAGTTCCAAAGTAGCAAATCAGTTTCTGGCAGTCAATAAAGAAGAGAAATATAAAGAGGCAGAATCAAACTATTATTTTTGTAATATATTGTTACACTTTCAACCAGATATGAGTAATTATTTGCCTTGTCTTACCTTTTTAAAGTAACTTATAAGCAATTGGATGTGGCAGTAGAACAACAGAAAGGAAATTCACAGTACTTCATGGCAGAACAAAGAGCTGAAAGAACCTTCTAAAATTAGGACCCCAAATTGATGGTAAGGGGGGTAGCCAACAATCATCATCCTGACGGAGAACAGAGGCAGGTAGTGCATTTTCTCTGCCATTGCTGTGATAAAGTACATATATTTGATTGCAGAGCTTTTCAGCAATGGAAGAAGTTTTTCCCCTAAGGAGTGTTGATGAGCAGTAAGACAAATATGTCTTAAGGACCAGGTAAGTGCCACTTTGTGAGCATCTCATAAGTGTCCAAGGGCACTGATGGGCAAAGACAAACCTCACAGATCTTCAGCATCAAAAAGAATAGATTAGGATTAAGAAGTTCTTTCCCGAGGGTGAATTTCTCTAGATTTTTCCTTCCCAGTCTAGATTTATAATCCCCAACTTCTAGGGGAGGGTGGTAAAAATTTTTGAGAAGTTTTTATGTCAAAAATGGCAGTTCATCTGGACCGAAGCTTCTGCTAAGAGGGGTGATTTTTAAAAGACTTATTGACAGGACACTATTTTTTAACGTTGGTTTATGTGGAAACATTTCAATTTGACGTTTCCTATGTGAACTGTTCTGCGTCTGCTGTTCAAAGCAAATTTAGAAATCTGAAACATTTTGAAACTTAATAAAATAAAAAATAAAAGTGATGCTTGAGATCATGTTTTACAGCTGCTTCCTGGAGAGGAAAGCAGGATTCACTTTAGAAGTTACTGATGTTATCCTGACTGGAAGAGGGCATCTCAGGCATGCTGTCGTTAATGACTAAGCCTGCTTTTTCCACAACAGCCAGGTGCTGGGCAAGCCAGATCATGCATTTCTTACCACAGGTCATAACATGACAGAGATATTTTTTGTTCCTTCTGTATTGCTATTACTGGTAAGGAAAAAAAAAACCAAACAAACCAAAACACAGAATCACAGAATCACAGAATGTTGGGGATTAGAAGGGACCTCAAAAGATCATCTAGTCCAATCCCCCTGCAAGAGCAGGAACCTAAACAACCAGAACATCCTCCAAAACTAGAGGTACGCTCTTTTGTGTAGCAGGCAGACCACTTGCAAGCAAGGAAGGAGACAAGAGCATACGTGTATGAATGCAAAATGTTGTCAGCGTGGGTTTTAGTCACCATAGCAGTGAGAATGCCTCTGCCAGTAGCCTGGGCACGGGCAAAATCCTGAACTGTCTGCTTACAAAACCAGTGCTACAGCCTGAAATGGTACTTTTCACCTTTATATAAACACAGCTTGTGCAATTCCGAAGCTCAGTTTGCAAGTAATGTCACAAGGCTGGATGAGGCTTTGAGCAACCTGGTCTAGTGGAAGGTGTCCCTGCTGATGGCAGGGGGGCTGGAACTAGATGATCTTTAAGGTCCCTTCCAATCCTAACCATTCTATGATTCTATGATAAGTAAAAGCTTAGGTTGGGGAGCTTAGGTTGTGTGTTTATATTATCTGTTTCTTCTTCCTCCAAAAAGAACCTTATTTCTGGCTGGACATGCACTCCTAAGGTTTTTTCCTCTAAGTAATGAATAGAAATTAGATCAATAAAGTTACAGTCAGAGGAAAAAAAAAAACCAAACAGTTGTTTTCAGTTTGGCATTACTTGAAAGCTACCTCAATTCCACAGCTCTCCCTACATGCATGGGAAATCCATGGTTTTAAAAACATATTGAAAAGCCATAGGCAATGTCTGAGTTTGCACTGAGCTGTGAGGGTGAAAGAAGAGCACAAACATCCTGCAAATGGCATTCAATTACCAATTTTTGTCCTGCAGTTCATACACAAACCAGGCCAACAGGCACAATGCAGAGAATTTGGTATTGAAGCAAGAACGTCTGGAACACAGTTTGGCTGGGAAGGAAAAGCAAAACTCTTCAAATAAACATTAGGCACGCATTTGTAAGAGCTGAAAGATACACTGTCGGCAGCTGAAAACTGGCAGTTAGGCTTCAGACAAATACCAAAACTGGGCAGCAATAGCTGGAGGATCTGAGATGTTATGAAATAACATCCAGGTCACAGTAAACAAACAAAAAAACCCCTATGAAACTGTTAGCAAGAGTGAGAGACTGTGTGTCTGTCTCTAGCACATCTCCCTTTCTTTGTGCAAATGGTGTCTGTGCCTCTGATCCATGTGTGTTGGACAAATGTGCTCCAGACATAAAACTGCTAAGCCAGGGGCAGCTCTTCTCTTGAGGCTGGGGGTGTCCATCTCCTCCAGAGCTTACAAACCTTGCTAAATGTTTGTGGTTCTCCAGAACAGAAAAAATGCCCAAAACACTTGCAAGGGACTCTGTAGCTTTCTTCTGTCCACATCTGGATATTTTTACATGTGTGTTTGGTGTGCCTGCGCTCTTGCCCTTGTTGGGGGGTTCACTGATTCTCCCCCAGCTCACAGAGATGGATGGAGGGTAGCTCAGGCTGCCAGAGGGAAGGAGGGTGTCAGAGAAAGCTACAAGGTCCTTCCCAAGGGGATAGATATTTTTTTGTGCTTTCCGGGGACAGTGAAATATTCACATCCTGTTAGGATTGCCTTGATAATGAAAAATCTGTACTGTTCTTGGGTTCTATGATACTGTTCTATTAAAAGTCCAAATGTTTTGTTTCCATTGTATCTGCGTTTGGAGAGGAATAGGGGTCTTGTGAATACAATGAAGGGATTTCACAATAGCTGTGGTGTCTTTTTGGCTTTGGCAAGGATTTATTTCATCCTAAGTCAAGCAACCTGTCTGAACCTCAGCTTTTCCATCTACGCAATGGCAAAACTGCACTTGCCTGCAGAGCAGAGCAGTGGAAGAGTTGCTCTGGTGATGGTTGCAGAAGAACAGGAATCATTACGGTGTTTTTTGAACACCGTACAAGTAGACAAGTGAATTCTTCTGTTACTTTTCATATTTGGAAATGTATAATCTTTCATTGTTTCTTTAAAAAGTAGTCAACTAATTCAAATGTTTAGCTTTGCTGGGCAGAACCGTTATGATTTATTCCAAAGTAGAGGATTAAAGGCCTCATTTACTGGGAGAGACACTGCATGATTGTATTAGCTGGTATTTCTGTTAGCCAAAAGATGGGTCAAGCTTACTCCTTGAGCATAATAAACCACAAATGACTATAAATATTCACATCCTATCACCAGCTGTCACATCATCTTAACTGCTCTCAGGGGCTACAGCTAGAAATCTGTGACTGTCCGAAGTGTAAAATGGAGTCTGAAGTAATATAAAAAGTCCTCACCAAGTAATTGAAAGAATAGGTTCATACCAGCCTTAAAAAGTAAGCAAACAGCATCGCTGTAGTGAGCATATATTTATATTTATAAGTTTCATTTCCTGTGTGCTTCTGCCCTCTCAAACCTTAGAATGGAATCTGATAGCCACAATTTCACTTCTGATGCTTTTAACAAATATGCTACAAAAATGACACCTCCTCCTAATGCAGCTCTGCCTGAGCAGCACTGACATCCTCCTGACAGCGTTAACTCTCGTGATCCATTGATATGGAAGATTATGCATTAAGCAAATTGGCAAAGATCTGCCAGAAATGAAATTTGAAGCGGAATAGGTGTAATGAGTATTGTCATCTACTATGTGTGTATCTGGATTTTATCTGAATGCAGTTTCTTCCACTCCTCACACACATTCATGCTACTTAGTTCGAAGTGTTGTTGTTCTCTTCCATCTGGAGTAAATACGCACATAGGATGTAAGCGCGTACCATAGACATCCTGAACTGAGACACAAGCCCCTGAGAGATTGTGAATCAGGGCTCCAGTTTGCAGACCCAGAAGATGGCAGAGCAGGGCTTTCAGGACATCATACCTGGCTTAACTCAGGAGGGGTTTCTTTGGCAAAGGCTCTATACCTGTTTCATTAGGTGGAACTCAGAGTCTGTCTTTCTGTAAGGAAGCAAAATTAGTATCTACCAGTTGACAGCTTGGAAGTTCCTGATTGTGTCCTTTGAGCTAAGATAGAAATTCCTGCTCCAAATGTCAGAGTTCTGGAACTCGCTGCATTTCCAGAAGGTCCGCATCTGATCTGGTGGGAGACTGGGGGGAAAAAAAGATACACTGAGGCGACTTGGCTTTGGGTTGAATACACCTTGCATGTTCTACTTCTGCAGCTTTGGTGAAGGTAGGCTGATCTGCCCCAGACACCACCTGGGCCCATGCTGGTCCAACTGCCCGTGCTACATGGGGCTGACATGGCCTCAAAGTGGCATCAGTTGGCCAGAGGCAAGCTTGTAACCTGAGAGGAGGATGCCAACTCCATGCAATGCAGCAGCCAGTGCCTGTTATTATATGAACAGTTACTCTGGCACTTTCACAGCAAACTCAAGAGGGACAGGAAGGCTAGAGCTGAAGAGCAGAAGATGTGTGAGATGTTTCTGGTGAGGGCTGGGACCTTGAGGGTGCAGGACTTGCTTCAGGCTCTCACCCAACAGCCAGCAGCTGAGATTTAGTAGAAGACCAGCCACGTTTCTACAGAGTTTCCCTGCTGTCAGGCTACTCTGAAGTTAGCAAGCCGATTTCCGTGGCATTTCTGCATGACTGAAGATAGCTGTAGCAGTGTATCCCAGATGTCCACCCTGTTTTAGTGGACAAAAGCCACATTAAAAGCCTCTTTTAATGACTGTCTCAGGACACTATTCTCCCAGACAAGCCTGTCAGTGTAAATGCACACACTTTATCAAGGTGAATTTCAAGAGCATCTGTTTCAGGAAGGAAGGAGATGCTTTAGAACAACTAGGAACTGTACTGCTGGAGACTTTCTTTGTATTTCTTGAACCGTTTTTGAAACAGCTGTTACATATTCCTCTTACATTTCATCATCTCATCTCAGGACATGCAATAGATACATTCTAGTGTTCCTGAGGGGACAAAGATCATTGTAAAGAGATTGGGTTTTTAAAAAAAAGTATAGGAAAGAGAAAGAAAACCATACATTTTGCATGCTAGGGAGGCAAATTTGCAGGAATAGATAATTTTATTAGCCCAACTTGAGTAAGCTGGGAAAAAACAGGAAAGCTTTCAGATGTGAGGAGCCATCAGAGACAGCAGTGACATTTTAATAGATATATTTGTTTCCCCAAGAAAATTTATGGCTCAAATACAGTAACCCTAGGCAGCTTTTTAACTGCAACTTGGCTCAAAAGGCAGAAGCAACTTTAAAATACTGTGAGCTGGCCCCTAGAGAGACCTTTTATGCACATCTTTGTGGTGGGTTGACCCTGACTGGATGCC
>NW_010328960.1:0-1066 GCF_000700745.2 Antrostomus carolinensis
ATCGACCGCGCCGTGCCCCTCCCCCTGCACCACTGCCTGCCCTTCCCCCACTGCACCCCGCACCCCATCCTCACCTGGGCTGGGGTACCCAGTCCCCATGGGGGGCAGCGGGGTCTGACCCCACCACAGGACCCGCAGTGGGGCCCAGGGGCTGCCCCATGCCCTGTGGGACCCCCCCAACATATAGGGATACTGGGGAGACTGGGCCTTGTGGGACTCCCAGTTTGGGGGGGTGATACCTTCTGGGGGGGACCTGACCCAAGGGACCCTCATGTGAAGATGCTGGGAGCAACCATGTCCTGAGGGACCCCCACATGGGGATGCAAAGAACCCCCATGCAGGGATGTTGGGGGGCTGTCTGGGGTCATGGTGCCCTGTGGAACCCCCATGCAGGGACGCTGGGGGGCTGTGCTCTGTGGGACCCCCACAGAGGGATGCCAGGAGGCAACCATGCCCTGCAGGACCCCCATGCAGGGATGTTCAGGTCATGGTCCCCTGGGGACCCCCATGTAGGATGTTGGGGGGCTGTGTGTGCCCTGCAGGACCCCTCTTCAGGGCTGTCTGGGGTCATGGTGCCCTGTGGGAACCCCATGCAGGGATGTTGGGGGGCTGTGCCCTGTGGGACCCCCATGCAGTGCTGTCTGGGGACATGGCCCCCTGTGGGTCCCCTGTGCAGGGATGTTGGGGGGCCATGACCTGTGGGACCCTTGTGCAGGGATGTTGGGGGGCCATGAGCTGTGGCACCCACATGCAGGGGTGTCTGGGGCAGTGGTGTCTTTCAGGACCCCCATGCAGGGATGTTGGGGGGCTGTACTCTGCGGGACCCCCCCATGCAGGGATATTGGGGGTAATGGTGCCCTGTGGGACCCCCATGTGGGGATGTTGGGGGCTGTGCCCTGCAGGACCCCCATGCAGGGATGTCAGGAGGCAACCATGCCCTGTGGGACCCCCAAACAGATCCTGGGGGGCTACCCATCTCCCAACCCCCCAGATCTTTCCCAGCTGAGGCCAAGGGGTCCTTGTGGGCACCCAAAGGTGGGTGCCGGGTCCAGGAGTAGCGGGGGGG
>NW_010328961.1:0-2399 GCF_000700745.2 Antrostomus carolinensis
CCCCACCCCGGGCTGTGGAGCACCCAGCCAGCACCCGGGGCTGCAGTGGTGAGCGGCCGGGCAGCAGAAAGGATCCCTGTGGTAAAAATAACTCCTTCCTGCTGGGATGGGGCAGGAAAACTGGGTGGGAGAACCCAAGGTACGAGCCAGAGGTGCTCTCCAGGCCAGCGTGGCTCACCGACCACTATCCAAAGCGCCTGCAAAGGGAGAGCAGGAGCTCTCTGCCAGGGTTTGGGGTTGTGGTAGGAGCTGTTGGACCCTGAACTGTGCTGGAAAACCCCTCAGCATCACAATTTTGGTGCAATAAATCACTTGGGTTGATGGGAAAAAGATGTCTGCACTCTGTAATTCCGCAAAGCAAACACGGAGCAAAGCGCAGCACCACTCACGGCTGGGTGAAAGGTGAAAGGGGTGGAAGGGTTGAGGGAGATGGAAGAAATCCTCCGAGAGAAGAGAGGAGACTTTTTAAAAAACACATTGGTCACATTTATTGGTGCATGTGCTTCTTAGAAAAGTGATGGAAAGAGGAGCCAGCGCCCCGTCCTGCCCGCTGGAAGGGTGGAGGGAGAGGCTGGGGCGGGAGGACGCGGGGCACAGTGACTCTGCTGCTGCTCACCCACCCCCAGGAACACGCACAGAGTGGGGAGCAGGGCAGCTCCAGGCCCTCAGCTCCTCGTGGTTGGGTCCCTGGCAGAGCGCAGAGCCCCGCACCATGTCGCAGAGCTGGGAGGGTGGATTACTCTTTGGCGATGGCGAATGGCTTCTCCACCTCAATGGTCCCGCAGTCAGCGATGATGACGTCCTTCAGGGGCTTGTCCCGACTGTCTGTCTTAGTGTTCTCCACCTTCCTCACCACGTCCTGGGGAGGTGTGAAAGCAGGGTAACGCTGGACAGAGCCAACTCAGCATGTTCCTTTCCCAGAAGCCACCTCCCAGCCCATTCCGCACAGCACTCTGCCTCCAGCCAGCTTGCTGCCCGGTCCCGCTCTCCCCCCAGGCATCGATCACCCCCTCACCACCCATCACCCCCTTACCATGCCCTCCAGCACTTTGCCGAACACCACGTGCTTGCCGTCCAGCCACGGCGTCTTCACCGTGGTGATGAAGAACTGGGAACCGTTGGTGTCTTTGCCAGCATTGGCCATGCTCACCCAGCCAGGGCCGTAGTGCTTCAGCTTGAAGTTCTCATCAGGGAAGCGGTCCCCATAGATGCTTTTTCCTAAGCAGGAGGGGAAAAAAAGGTGCATTGATTTCATGGGAATATGTCCTGGTAGGGGTGATGATGGTGGCTTTCTCCACAGGCTGGGTAGAGAACATCTAGAGGGGGAACTAACAACTAGCACCACAGGGAACCATGAGCTACCAGCCACCAGAGGGAGCTAAAAGCACCCCAACATGCTGGGTAGGAAGGGTCAGGCCCCCGAGGGACGAGAGCAGATCTGACCCTGTACAGATGCAGGCTGACGTGGCATGGTAAGGAGCAGGTCAGGGTAAGAGCTTACAAGCTGGTATAGTCAACTTTACTCATGTTTGCCAAGTGCTGGTGGAAGATTTGGACTCTGCTGCTACCGGACTTGATGTGTCCTGGCAGCCAGGACACCTAGCAGAGGGACCAACTGCTGCAGAGGAATGTTTTCTTAGCGAGGAGCTCCAGCTCTGCTCCAAGACCAGGTCTCTATCAACCCTGTGTCCACTTGTTCCCACTGTGGCACCACGTTCCAGCTCCACACTGGTCCCTGGGAGCAGCCAGGAAGTGGGTTGGGAGTGTGGCTGCTCTCTTGCTTGAAGACAGCAGTGGGCTGTCCAAGACAGGATCCTTGGGCTTGTGTGGGACAAATTACCTCCAGTGCCATCTCCACGGGTGAAGTCTCCTCCCTGGATCATGAAGTCCTTGATCACACGGTGGAACTTGCTGCCCTTGAAGCCAAATCCTTTCTGGGGTGAGGAGGGAGAAAATGGAATGAGGCAAAGGGACGGACTAAAGCTCCCTCCATCCAGCTCTGCCCCAGGGTGCCAAGCAGGGGCTGGGTGAGACCCAGCCAGGCAGCCCCTCACCTCTCCGGTGGCCAACGCCACAAAGTTCTCCACTGTCTTGGGCACTGTCTTCCCAAAGAGCCCGATGACAACGCGGCCCACATCCTCCTCACCGATCCGCAGATCAAAGAATACCTTGGGGGGAAGCAGAAGAGGTAGGCTGGGGGGAGGCATCAGTCAGAGCCAGCCTCACCTTGCTGGGACAACTCACCTCCCCCAGGTCTGACTCACCAAGTCCAATCAGGCCTAGCCTCACTGGGCCAGGCTCCCCCCAGCTGCCACCCCATCCAAACCCAGCCAGGCTCTCCCCACCCCAGGGCACCCATCCCAGCTGGGCCTACTTCATCCCAGGCCCCCCTCATCCCA